>NC_056745.1:693743823-693878823 GCF_019279795.1 Protopterus annectens
GAACTCCTGCCTAGCTATCTACAGAGCACAATACTTAATGCAAGCACCATAGCACAAGTCTAGCTTTCATAGTGTCAGATAATACTTCATAGCTGACATCAGCAGTGTATGTTTGGGAGAAGATATTGGGTGGCCTGTATGAAATGGCTGTGTAGGCATGTATGACTGTAAATAGTACTTCTCTCCATAACACTTGATTGCTGACAGTAGGATACAGACTCACGCTCTTCTGCCTACACACACACACACACACACACACACACACACACACACACACACACACACACACACTCACACACACACACAAACATTGGCTGCAGTAAGATTAGGACCCCTACCTAACTAGTTACAGAAGCTAGAGAACACAATACTTAATGCAGCACAAATCTGATCTTTAAACTATAAAACTTTTTGTTCTCCATGACATATGATTACTGACAGTATGATTAAGACTCATGCTCTTCTGAGTATGCACATGCACACAAACACACACACACACACACACACACACACACACACACACACACACACACACTTACACATACAGACACAATGGTCTATATTATTTCATCGAACATACACACCATTGAACCCCTCACACCCCCTGTTAATTATATATACCAACTTCAAATCACACTAAAGTGGGGAAAGGGCAAATTTCCTGATCCCCACTGTAATATGATCTCAATCGGAATGGTTTGACAAATGGCATGTCCGACAAAATGGCATCCAAAATGCCGTTCGATGATGTGAAGTTTTGATGAAATAATAGGGACCCCAGACACACACAATGTGGCTTTTGTGTTAATACCCACCTAACTATTTTCTTCCCTTCTGCAAAACACAGTAGTTATTATTTGTGCCATCACTGAAGTATGCTTTTTTCCTTGTCATAGTGGTCTTTTTAGATGATGACATCATCATTATGCAATGCAGGTAACATTTCCCATTATGAGAGTGGTGTGCAAAGTGTGGACTTTGGGTTTTCTGTTTTGGTTCCAATGTGCAGATATACTTTAAAAGACAACTTCTTAAACTAGATGCAACAAGCTGTCATGAATGCATATTGCAGAACTGAGACATATGCACCTGTTTCTCAATATGTTGTATACATTACAGACTTACAGTCACACAGAGACACACAGAGACACACACACACACACACACACACACACACACACACACACACACACACACACACACACACACACACACACACACACACACACACACACACACACACACACACACACACACGCGTGTTTTGTGATCGGCATGGATCCAACTGTGGATGTAAGTATGTTCATATTTGTGATGAATTTGTGTCCATATTAAATTATGTATAAGACAATCTCAATGTCTATTGTCAGTATAAAGCTTTAGATGATGTAACAGTACAGTTGTGCTATTTAATTATTGTAGTGTAGTTGACATTTGGGAACTATTACTGACATAGCTATTTTCAAGTGCATGGGTGCAGGTCACACATGAGTCTGAGTAAATTATGTATTCAGTCACTAACAAGTTCCTTCCCTTTGGTTGTGTTTTTACATTAATTTTAATGGGATGTAGACTAACTGGGCTGTAAACACAGTAAACACACCAATCAGCTCTTTACATAGTGCAACGCTAAGCATCTGGTGTGTGTGATCAAAAGTGTTTGTGCATGTGAGATTCACATTTAAAGAATGCAACTTGAACTTGAGAAGTTCTTATGCATATAGGCTATGGTAGAAAAAGCTGACAGATACTGTGGTGTTCCTATTGTAGTTTATATTTGAAATGTTGTGTCATAATGTTCACGATATGAAGGATTATTGCTGTTGCTTTCCCATCTGCACGGAGTTAAGTGACGAGCCAATGCGGTTCTCTGTTTAAATTAGAAAATAATAATATTTCTATTGGTTCACCTTCTGTCACACAAACATGCCAAGGGGAGAGGTGTGGTGGTCAGTACTCTGGACATTACTGAGTGTAAAAAATATACCTGCTTTCCTATGGCAGCAGGTGTAAGAGCAATGAGCTCATGTTTAGAGTACAAATGACACAGGTTCAAATCCAACTCAATATAATTTTTTACACATGTTGTCAGGTTGGCATTGCAGAAGTAGTTCCCGCAAATGTGACAAGTTATGACTACAGTGAAGTACTGTATGAAAGTAAACATCAGCCAATTGATTTGTGTCAACAGTACACATATGGATTTGCATTTTATACATTCAGCAGTCTAAATACATGTTAGAGTGAATGTTTCATACTACTGCCTTTACTCTGATGCAGCTGTGTGTTCCTTTAGCACAGCGAGTGTAAGCAGCATTCTGCGGAGATAACCACACAATGCCATAAGACATGAAGAGCCATTCACCATCACTCAGCATTGGTGGGTGATGCCAAACTGCTAAGTGCAGAGGACAAAAAGTGAAGGGCTTTATTTGAGGGCATATCTGCCATTTGTGGTGTGTGATTCTATTTTTGATCAGATTAAAGGTGTAAAAAATGGGGTAGATCAGAACGGCATGAAATGGGGGCAAGCAGAGAGAAGAACAAAGGAGAAGTAATATAGGAATTTGCAGCAGGAAATTAGGAAAGAAGCATAGCTATCCATATCTTCAACAGTGTAATATGAATATGGATAGAAAATTGGATGAGTGTGGTCTGTCCCCACAACAAAGTTGGGTGACAACAATGCAATCATGTTGTATAGCCAATTGGACCAAATCAAGTGTGTTGAGAAGACACATGTGCAAAGTGGAGAGATATGTATGGGACAGATTTTCTTTCCTGGGACAGCTGCCCAGTTTTTTTTATTTTATTTTAAAAAGAGAGAGAAATATTGGGTAAGGGACTTAGGTATGTCGGGGCAGATAATAGTTGAGGAAGCAGGTGCAGAAAAACAGGACAAACAAGACAGAGACAGAGACACAAAAGGTTGGGGAAAACCATGATTGAGGATGTGGGGACATCAGAGGCCCATGCCCGTCAAGCATGAGGACAGTGAGAATTTAGGCCTAACCCTCAGAACTGCTATCACTGTCCCCTTCTTCAGCTTCCTGTTGGAGTGCTTGATGTTTTGGTTTTCTCTGCCTTTCAAAAAGCATCTTCTCCATATGGCTGAGATATGCACCAATGGTATATTATATGACCTCACACACCATGCATGGCAGCTCTTGGCAGTTGATAAATCCCCACCGCCACCAATACCCCCAGAGGCTACCACTGCAACAGCTGCTGGGGTAATGTTACCTGATGTTGAGGGCCCAGTTAGTGGAGTGGCTAGAGGCAGTACTGCCAGGTTGCTTCCCAGATGTGTTGGGCATTGGAGAGGCAGCTGTCGGAGGGGTGGCAGGCTGAGCTGCACATGTTAGCCTACCTCCCTGTCCTGTTAATTATTTTGTCAGTTGTCAGAAAATTATTACATTAAAATGGTGTGATCACACATATGAAAATAAAAAAATGAAATAAGGGGTGGGGTAGGAGAACTACACTAAGTCAAATTCTTGGTATTCAGCAGTTCTAATGAGTTCACACCTCATGTTCATATTTGCCATGCTCAGAGGCCTGAATCTACAATATAAAAAGGTAATCATGCAGCTAGGAACTTGAGGGTGGGGAGACTTGTGTATTTGAACAAAAGAGAAGATTGCTATTCTTTTTGATTTTTCTGCAGAGAAGGCTTATAATTTTGCTGAGGTATGTTTATATTTTTCAGGTACATTCTAGATTTTGTAACATGTTTCAAAATGTTTATATATATATATATATATATATATATATATATATATATATATATATATGTGTGTGTGTGTGTGTGTGTGTGTGTGTGTGTGTGTGTGTATGTGTGTGTGTGTGTGTGTGTATGTGCGTAGTAGAAAATAGAACTTGCATCTAAAATACGTATAGTTCACTGTTGGCATAGACGTTTTTTGGCAGGCATTTACATTTCTCAGATAGACAGGTTATTAACTTTCATCACAAGAGTTATTGTTAAAATTGTTATTTTACAATCTTCTATGTTATTGCAGGGAAATGTAATGTACCACGTCAATGACAAAGGTGTTATGCTTTTGAGATGGCCCAGAGACACCTCCTGGGGAGTGGTGGTCACAGTGAGAGATGACTGGCAATCATATAACATTGATTTTTCTGTTGTAAATGTGAGCACATTGTGAGAATTGTGTTGAAGGCATATATACCAATTGAATTATGTAGTATTCTTTGGTTTGTACAAACCTTCATTTGTTTGTTGTTTTGGGTGTAGGGGAGCCACCTACCATTTGTGTGTTACCACAACAAAGGTGTGTTTCAAGTGCTTTTCTCTTGAAAATGTGTAGTCATCCTGTTATTTCAGTGGGAAACAATACATTACTAAAGTGGTGCTCCTTGATTTGAACCAAACATTGATTTGTGTCTGAGTGTGATGTGGTACAACCACATAACCTTCAGTTTTAATAAATGAAATGTGTGCTTCCAGTATTTAATGTTGAAAAATGTGTGTATATAAGCAGAAATTTAGTTTGGTGATATTTATGGTTTATATCCTTCTCTGTTTTATGTCACATAGGATAATGGCACCCAAGCGTACACATCCACATTAACACCCTTTCATTGACTCAGAAAATGAAATCATAGTGCAGGCGTTCAGGCACTATGTGCCTTTCTGCTTGAGAGAGAACATGGGGATATGGCTGCCAGAATGCAGATCTGGTATCAATTAATGAACTATGCCAGTGCAGTAGGGGGTTGCACTAGAACTTATGATCAGGTGCGTCACAGGGCCACTGATATGATTCATCAGCCCAGAGGAGAGAAGCTGTAGTTGCCTGTGAACAGTTGCTGCTACCGAGCCCCCACTGACAATAAATTAAGTGTTCCTGTCCACTGTCAGAAATGTCAGCGCTGATGTGTCTGGGGGACAACTATGTTCCAGGAGGAGCTTCTGGGCAAGCCAACATATTTTAGATTTAGATTTACTTCTGTAGTAACATATATAAAAATGTAAATAATACTTTCTATGGAACTTTTTTATGAACCTGTTGATAAATTAATAAACTTTACAACACACTTGTTCATTACACACGGGCTGTGGGTGGACACAGGCAAAGTTGTGTATTCACTAGTTGGGACCAGTGTAAGCTTGTTATCATATAAACTGTTTTAAATATTTTGTGTAGTATTAGTCTCATTTCTGTTTATTGCTTATTATCACAAGTTGTCCTGACAGTGGAAGCGTAGGACTCTTACCATCTGATGTCAGAGTATTGGTAGACAATGATGATGATGGTGGCCAAACGGAGGCACAGTTGGTGGGGTGCAGAGTTTGAATCTGACACTGAGGTTGACATTCAGCCAGCCCCTGTATTTCCCTCAGACACAGTCAGTAGGCCTACGCATACCTCTTCCACTAAGCCCTAAGACATTGGACAGGTGGAGAGTAACACACCTGATCAGAGTAGTGTGGTTACTGCAGCTTCAGTGTCATTTGACTCTGGCTATAGCCAAAGTGTGGACAAGATGCCATGTGGGAGGGTTCTTAGGGGCGCTCAAAGGAGGCCTGCTTTCCACCCTCCACCTGATCCTGGTGTGTCATTATGTACCTCTTGAAGTATGTTTAGGGCCATAATGGAGGCACAGGAATGTTCCACTAGAGACTCCAAGGACATGCTTAGGGTTGTAGATCTGGCACAGGTTGACATGCATGACTGCTTCGACCATGTGGCTGATTCAGTGGATTAGGTGAATGACATGATGGAACAGCCAGTGTCTATGATGGAAAGCCTTCTTAGAGGGGGGACAGCATCCAACATGGCCGTGCCCAATCACACCTCCATAGAGACACACTAATTCCACTGCTCCATCAGTGGTTGAGGTGCAAACACATTGGGGTCATGATCTTGGCCGTACTCATGAGGAAAGCTCATCCAGCAGACATCAGTTACATTCCCATAGCAGAGGCACATCTGACCATGGGCAGAGCTAGTTCTCACAGTTGGGGGCAATGATGTTGAATTGTTACATCTAACATTCACAGCTCACACCTGTCCAACATGCCAGGATATAAATCTAGTTCAGACTTTGGCTGTGTTTTTGCAAACACTCACACACACACGTTTCACCTTGAGTGACCATACAGACACACACACACACACACACACACACACACACATAGCAGGTACATGGGTCATTTATGAGGCTTGCAGCTCATTATGTCTCATTGGCCATTTGATAATTAGCTAAATTTCTTCCTGCCTGTCTTTCCTACTCACATACACTCACTACCTTTTGTGTCAGCCTTCGACTTTTGCCCCAAAAAACACCCTGTGCAAATAATGATAACTGTACCATCTCCTTGATTCTATCTTTAGGATTCAGAGATACATAAGTCTTTTATCTGATGAACAGGGTACTTAGCTGACTGAATCTTTAGTATATATGTGTTTGTGATGCTCTTTTGAAAATTGTACTGCTTTCTTACAGATTTTTGCATTGTGTTCATCTTCGATGCATGAGGCCTATTAGTTGATAAAGAGCACACATCTATTGACACAAGCCAGTCCTGTCACATATTGATGTCATTGCTGTAAAACTCACATACCTTTTACTTAGGTATATTAACAAGTAACAGTATGCAAGGATCTGTACTGTTGTCTGCATGTATGATTTGGCATAATTTTATGCCAGATGCCCTTCCTGACGCAACCCTCCCCATTTATCCGGGCTTGGGACCAGCACAAAGAAATGCACTGGCTTGTGCATCCCCAGTGGCGATGTTTGCTCTGAGAGTGTTGATGGAGAAGTACAGAGAAGGTCAGAAGGAGTTGCATTGTGTCTTTGTGGACTTAGAGAAAGCATATGACAGGGTGCCTAGAGAGGAGTTGTGGTATTGCATGAGTGTCAGAGAAGTATGTAAGAGTGGTACAGGATATGTATGAGGGTAGTGTGACAGCGGTGAGGTCTGCAGTGGGACTGATGGATGCATTTAAGGTGGAGGTGGGATTACATCATGGATCAGCTTTGAGCCCCTTCTTATTTGCAATGGTGATGGACAGGTTGACAGACAAGATCAGACAGGAGTTCCCGTGGACTATGATGTTTGCAGATGACATTGTGATCTGTAGTGAGAGTAGGGAACAGGTGGAGGACACCCTGGAGAGGTGGAGATATGCTCTAGAGAGAAGAGGAATGAAGGTCAGCAGGACTAAGACAGAATATATGTGTGTGAATGATAGGGAGGATAGAGGAATGGTGAGGATACAGGGAGTAGAGGTGGCAAAGGTGGATGAGTTTAAGTACTTGGGATCAACAGTTGAGTAATGGTGAGTGTGGAAGAGAGGTGAAGAAGAGAGTACAGGCAGGATGGAGTGGGTGGAGAAGAGTGTCAGGAGTGATTTGTGACAGAGTACCAGTAAGAGTGAAAGGGAAGGTCTACAAGAGGGTAGTGAGACCAGCTATGTTATATGGGTTGGAGACAGTGGCATTGACAAAAAGGCAGGAATCCGAGCTTGATGTGGCAGAGCTGAAGATGTTAAGATTTGCACTGGGTGTGATGAGGATGGACAGGATTAGGAATAAGTACATTAGAGGGTCAGCCCAGGTTGGAAAGTTTGGAGACAAAGCCAGAGAGGAAAATTACGTTGGTTTGGACATGTGCTGAGGAGGGATGCAAAGTATATTGGGAAAAAGATGCTAAGGATGAAGCTGCCAGGTAACAGGAAAAGAGGAAGGCCTAAGATAAGGCTTATGGATGTGGTGAGAGAGGACATGCAGGTGGTTGGTGTGACAGAGCAAGATGCAGAGGACAGGAAGAAATGGAAACAGTTGATCTGCTGTAGTGACCCCTAATGAGAGCAGCCGACAGAAGAAGAAGTATGCAAGGATCTGCCATTCATTTGTGTTCTTAGCCATTTATCTTCCTTCTCCAGATTCAACACTTACCTTGATAGTCCAGAAGTTCCAAGTGCTTTAATTCAGGACTGACTCTGTGTGATGCTATCAGTACACAGCCATTAAATGTGTAATCAAAGGCTGTGAGTATTGCCTAGCATGAATTTTACTGTATGTATGTGCATAGGATGAAAGTTGTAACCCCCTTAGATGGGTAGCATGTGTGCTATCCATTGACTCTTGGACAGGGTCAGGGCATATTTTGCACACCTATGTCTACCAGCATCCACAGTGACTGGTGGTTGTCACATGTCCTTGCCAGCAGTGGTAGTGGGATGTGTGCCCCTTCCTTTTGGTGTTCTTGTTGAAGCTGTTTTCTCAGGATAAAACAGACAGTATAAATTTCAGCACAAGTAGAGGGATTGTACTGCAGGGCACCCCTGATGTATCTAGACACCGGAACGATGATTTTAACAGCCCAAACATATGCTCTATTTGTTGCTTGAATGTGTGCCTCATTATAGCATTCTTCAGTGGGTGCGTGTGCATTTCTGATGGGCGTCATCAGCCATGGTTTGAGTGCATACCCTGCATCACCCAGTAAATGACCTTATGGGATATCTCCCCACCAGAAAACCTCTGATAGAATTGAGAGTTGTGCCAGATATGGGAGTCATGATAACTGACAGTGTTGCCCGCACACACATTCAGGATGATTCCTTTAACATTATGACCTGGCAGTTAATGGAGTGAAAGCCCTTTCTGTTTATGCATCCTTCCCTGTTCCCCAGGTGGTGCTTTGATCTCAATGTGTGTGCAGTCTATGGCAACCAGGACTTCAAGGAAGTGTGCTACATGGTAGAAATCCTACATAGTTGTAGCTCTGTCTTCGGGTGTACTGGGAAAATGTATGTAGTCACTGGAATGTTGTAGCATAGCATTCAGGAATTGATGGATTATCCTGGATGCGGATGCCTGTGACACCCTCAGCATATCCCCTGCTGGTCTACGGAGGTTCCTGTAGCTAATAGTCTATGTGCTACACATACCTTAGTTTTCACAGGTATTGGGTCCCTTCAGTTTGACCTTACTCTCAGCTGAGGATGGCAGAGGTTGCAGAGTTCCTGTTGTGTGTCTCTGTCCAACCTGTAGTACTGTACTGTTTCCACCTCATGCAGACCATGAAAAGTTAAACACGGTCTAAACAACCTTCTTCTTGGCTGAGTTCTATTAGCAGCAGCAGCAGCATAGACTTGGCCCTGTTGCACATACACAAGCTGAAGAGCAATACCAGCCCCTAACTTTCTTTCTCTGTGTAGAGTAGTTTCCATGACTGCA
Organism: Protopterus annectens; assembly: GCF_019279795.1. Taxonomy (NCBI): domain Eukaryota; kingdom Metazoa; phylum Chordata; order Ceratodontiformes; family Protopteridae; genus Protopterus; species Protopterus annectens. The sequence continues at coordinate 693,753,043 of NC_056745.1, forward strand.
TTTCAATAAGTTTTGGAATTCCAGACCAAAATCTGCACTGAGTGTACACCATTGCTTTATAACTTCTTGAATAGCTCCTCCATCTTGGATTGGTTGATTAGCATACATTTCAGCTGCTTATACTGTAATTAGCATACCATGAAGTTTGCCAGGTTTGCATGGCTCTATGTACCATGTAGATCCGCTTACTGAATAATGTGGGTACATTGTGGCATGACATGCACATGGTTATAGCAAGCCATGTAGGATTTGTCAAACTCAGATCTATGTTTTATTTTTCACAAGTTCAGTCTTTCTGGCAGAAAGTATAAGACTAGAAAACAACCATGCTACAGTAGCTTAAATAAACAAAGGACTGACAAGTGCAAAAAGCAAATTAGGCTGCTCAAGTGCATGTGCAAATGTCCCAACATATCCAAGTTCTGCTTATATCTGTAGATTACTCTTTTCCATAATATAAGGGCTAAAAACTACCACTGGAATGCAGCCTAGTAGACATCTATGAACCAGGGCAGAAATTGAAAACAACAGGCAGAAAAAGGACACTGGGTATCTCAATCTGGATTAGAAAGTAGCTGTATGGCAGAAGGCTTATTGGTATATGTTAACCTATTCTTAGCCTTGCCTGTTATTCTGGAAGACTTTTTTAGAGCTGCATTACCAGATACTTACACATCTTGTACGCTGATGAATGCCCACTTGAACTGGTCCCTTCAGCCAGGTTTTGTTACCTTTCATAAAGTTATAAAACCAGGGTGATAGACTCAAATCCTGATTGAGAGTTAAAGCAAGTATTTTAAATTTCATGCTTGTCCTTAATCCACTGGTAACATATGAAAGAAAATGCATGGCAACTCTGACAACTGATATGAGTGCATTAGCTGCATAGAAAGTTAGTCACAAAAAACAGACAGTGAACCTAACTATTAGCAAGCGTTGAAGAAGTTAATGAATCCTGTGTGATGAAAGTTGAAAGTATTGCAGTGAACGTCTCTTTGGAAGTTGGAAGCAGCAGCATAACGAATTTGGTGACACACAACAGGTGGCTTACAAATCTCTTTTTGTCTGTTTGCATGTAAAACAGATGTATGTGAGATGCATGTATGACTTTACCAAGACAGTCACATTAAATTGATTGTGATAGATGTCACTGTAAATCTGTTTATGACTGGTTAGCTCAACATAGCATGCTAACACGTCAAACAAAATGACATAAGCAAGTTGAACTGGAGATGGTTCTAATGACTGTTGTGAGGGGGCGTCAATAATCTCTTGCAACATTTACATTTACACATGAAGGAGGTAAAAGCAGTCATAACTGCCTGAATGTCAGTGAAGGCATCCTCATATTTGCTAAGCAGCTGCCATCCACCATGTTCTTTTTTTTTGGGTGGGTGGGGGGGTTGTTTTTTTGTTTGTTTGTTTTTTATGCTGGTCACAGCAAGACTTACAACTTAAATTTAAAAAGTTAGACTTATGAAAATAAATGTTATATTGATTAAAAGACACAGGGGCTGCAGCCCAGAAGCTAGTAGCACAAGTAGCTCCATTTTAACTTTGAGTACGTCATGCGGAATCTGTGTGTGTGTGTATGTGTGTGTGTGTGTGTGTGTGTGTGTGTGTGTGTGTGTGTGTGTGTGTGTGTGTGTGTGTGGACATGTATATGGCAGTGGAAAATATAAGTTTCCTATGAATTTAATAAATATAGTTAAATCTGTTTTCACAAAAAGCAATCTCACTTTATGTATGTCAAGAAATTTCAAAGGGAATAATCAATGTAACAATGTTGGACAGGGTTTTCCTATGCCTTCCATGCTGTATTTTTCCTCCAAAACTGATTCTTTTGGTGTTTAATCATTCAAAACATATAAAATGTATTTCAATATGAGGATAGGTGAAGCATTTTTGTATAACTTTATTTAACTTATTTCAAAGCTCTCAGGCAGCACATAAATGGATGCCCTCCTCAATAAGACACATCATAAACATCTTTATATCAGTGAAAATTTTGAATATGGAAGATTTTAAAACAGAACACAAGAAAATAAAACTGCTGATAAACTTGCCTTAATATAAGTTAAAAGTGTCGCCTTCTACTAACAATAAATTATACTACACTTCCTAAACAGCTTATATTAAGCCCAGTTAATATAGAAATTATATTTTCTTCATCAAGGACCCAAAATGTATATATGGATGCATCCAATCCCATATTATATGTAAAACCGCAGCCTAAGGTAGTGTCCTATGATGGACTAAGTAAACAGTGGTACAATAATTTTTATATCATTAAAGAAAAAACATGGTCAGTTCAAAAGGAAGAAACAAAAGAGCTTAAAATTCAAAGTAATTCAATTCTGCAAAGAAAAAGGAGAAATGACTATCAAATCAATCTTCCATGAAAATGGGATCCACGGAGGGAATGACTCTTCAACATTGTTTTTTCTTATTTCTGCCTCTACTGCCTGCCGATCATCAACCCCTTCCTGGCTAGCCCACCCATTTGTTCACCATAACCAGGGCAAGGGTCAGCTGAGAGGGGTCACCATTTATTTAGGCAGCCATCATGGGTAGTTCAGGTCTTTTCTTTATACACTACAAAACCTGCCTGTACTTATCTCATGAAGAAGGAAGGTATGCCATAAGCAGACTGTACTGGATGCCCCTCACTTCTAAAAGGGTCAACAAGCAGCCCTGCCCTCCCATCATCGACAAAGATGGTGGTTTCTCCAGTTTCCACTCCATGTGCTCACTGGGCACCAACAGCTTCTTCTCCCCATCCCCATCTGGAGAGGCAAGTTGGTCATGCCCCTTCATTGCTCTCCCTTCTTGCTAAGCTCCCCCATTGCTGGGCTGCTAATCAAACCCCAGTCAAATGGGTCACAGTTATGCCTCTATGTCTCTTTACCAAAGAGTTGGTCTGACTTCAGTAATTTTCCATCTATGAAGACTTTCAACAGCCCTTCGAAAAAAGAACATAAAATGGATAGATTTGCTGTGGCCACTCCTTTCTCTCAGTCCTTGATGTCCTTTCTTTCTTCCTAAACAAAGAGTTGGAATAAACTCAATAAATGACCGCTCAAGTCAACAAACTACACCCAATGTGCCAAGAATTTATAAAATAGCTCTTGTATTTTCACTACCAGGCTTTCCCTTAGCTTGTGACTATCCCATTAAAACCTGATGTTCTGCAAATGCATTGGAGGAGATGACTTCCACATGCAAGTTATAGTTTTCCTGATAACAGCAGAATTAAAAGGGCTGGTATTGGTATATTTATATACTGTTGCTTACCTGTAGGATTAAAAGCTCACATTTCATGAGTGATATCAAAGGATTGCTTACTTATATGATTAAAAAAAAAGTTATGTACTTAACCCTAATGTTCCATTTATATTGTCCATTTTCATTCTTCCTCAACTGTTGATTTTGAATCTGACCCTCAGATCTGACTCAGACGTTAGTTTAGCTCATGACCACCAAAAAGCTCTCAAGCTCTTTCCTCACCCATAATGCACCAACTCCTAACATACCTCAGATCTTGTTTGCTGGTTTACATAAAGTAGGAAGCACTAATATAATATTCCTGACAGAAGAAACTATACCTGGAGCTCAGCATGAAGGGCAGTAGTATCTTTATAATATCTCGCTCTTCTAGAAATCAGCTGTGAAAAAGGTTGGGGGTTGGTGGGTGGGAAGTTGAGGAAGAATGAAAATGGACAACACAGATGGAATGTTATGGTAGGTACATAACTTTTTTATCTGATGTTGTCAATTTTCAAACTTTCCTCAACTATTGGGACAGAGTCCCCAGCAACCTAAAATCCCAGGTGGACTCTAAGGAAGGATATTCCTGTGCACTATTGAGCCAAAGGCTGCTCTTCCCCTCAAGACCAAATCTAGTTTGTAATGACTGATAAAGGTATGAGGATTGGCCCAGGTTGCAGCTGCACATATGTCATCCATGGAAGCCCTAGACAGAAACACTGAGGAAGTTGCCATGGACCTAGTAGAATGAGCTCTTAGGGGTTTTGGTAAGGATAGACCCAACTTGTTATACACAAAAGATATGCAGTCCATCATCCATCTTGCTAAAGTTATCTTTACAACTGATTTTCCCAATTTAGAGTCTGTAGACGACACAAATATAATTGTCTGTGAACATCTAATAAATGCAACATATATTCACCATCATTTGCAAATTTAGGAAAGAAAACTGGCAGATTAATGGACTGCTTGATGTTGGATTCTGGCACCACATTAGGAAGGAAAGAATGGTTGGTACATAATGTTACTCTGTTCCTATGAAAAATCAAGTAGAGAGGTTTAGAAGACAATGTCTGAAGTTCTTCTAGAAGAGAAAATGGCCACTAGAAAGATAGTTTCCAGGTCAGGAATTTAATATCACATTTTACTGCTGGTTCAAAGGGAGAATGAATTAATGTCTGTAGTAAAAAAATTAAATTCCATGGTGGTATAGGGTCTTTATTGGGTGGTCTCAGCAGGAGAGTGCCTTTCAAAAAGTACTTACAAAGCTTAGATGAAGCCAGGGAAGAATTCTCAAATCCTGCTAACTGAACTCTAATTGTTGATGAGCTAGCTCCTTTATTAAAAATTTTTGCCAAAAATTCAGGAACACTTTTTTACAGGGACTAAGAAGAGGTCAGTATGTTTCTGATGTGCCAAAAAGTAAGCCTTTTCTATTTACTTCTGTAAAGTTTTCGTGTAGAAGCTTTATGGGAAGATAAAGTATATGACAGACAGGGGAAGAGAGCATCAGTTGTCTGGCTATTAAAATAATTAGACAAACCACACTATTAGCTTGAGATTTGAGATTTCTGGGTGAGTCATGTCTGTCAGGTGAGACAGGAGATCTGGAATCAGATCCAGAATCCAAGGTAGGTATAGTAGATGAGGCCAAAAGAAGGGGAACCAAATCTGCCGAGGCCAGTAAGGTGCAATGAGGATGACTTTGCTCTTTAACAATGCAGTTTTTTGCAGAAATTTGGGAATTAGGGGAGTTGGGGGATAGGCAAAAAGGAGACCAGGGAGCCAGTTGTGGAGCAAAGCATCCCTCTGCGATTTCCCCAGTGGGGGGGATCAGGGCAAAGAAGCTGCTGCACTTGTTGTTTAGGGAAGACGCAAAACGATCGCAGTAAGGCTGGCCCCATCGACAGAAAATCATTTCTGTCACATTCCTGTTGAGAGACCACTCATGAGATAGTAGAACAGACCTTCTCACCAGAATGTGCATTGCTATCATAAAGTGGTTGGAAGAGATCACCCATTGCCATACCTTGAGGCTTTCTTGACACAAGGGGTAAGATCTGGTCCCCCCTTCTTTTTTGATGCTCCAAACTACTGACATATTGTCCATCTGAATTGCAATTGTCCCAAAAGGGAGAGAGTCTTGGAAGGCCTGCAACACAAAGAGCATCACTCTCATTTCCAGGCACTGATATTCATATTGGCCTCTTCAGGGAACCAAGTGCATTGGACTGTTTTCCCCAAGAAGTGCCCCCACACACCCATTCTGGGATGCATCCATTTTCACTATGGCCTTGAGTTGAGGGAGAATGAAAGGATGGCCTTTTAGAACCTGTTCTGATGGATTCCACTACCAAAGGTACGTTTTGCATTCCTGTGATTCTTATTTGAGCTGACATGCATTGATAAAGAATCGACCGTTGTATTGCTAGCATCTATTAAAAAAGTCTCATGAAATATTGCTAGAGGAACTAAAATTATGGCCACTGACATTGACCCCAAAGTTTGAAGAATCAATCGGGCTGAGATTGTGGTACTGTAAATTATCTTCCTGACCTAGAATCTGATAGTCTGCACTCTTGAGAAAAGAGGAGAAGCTGTCATTGATACTGTGTTGAAAACTGCTCCTATGAATTCCAATGTCTGAGATGGTTCTAAATGCAGCCTGTTGTAATTTATGGTTATCCCCAGATGGGAACAAATCTGGAGTACCTGATCTCTCACTGCTATTAGTAGATGTCTGGTCAGGGCAGTAATGAGCCAGTCATCTTAGTAATGGAAATACCCAGAATCCCTGCAGTCTCAAGTGAGCTGCTACCACTGCCATGCATTTAGTGAACACCCTAGGGGCTGTGGTGAGACCAAAGAGCAGTGTTCTGAACCAGTAAGGACAGTAAGTACACATACCTTCTGGATTGTCTGTTAATTTTTATGTGATAGTACAGATCCTGAAGGTCTAGCAAGCACATACAGTCATACCTCTGTAAAAAAAGCAAAATGGACTGAGCAAAGACCATCCAAAACTTTGTGTCAACTGATTTGTTCACGTTTGTTTGTTGGTCTCCAGTTCCCTGTTTTCTTTGGCACTAAAAAGAATCTTGAGTAAGTTTCAGATTCTATCTGGTCTGGTGAAACCTCTTAGATGACTCTTTTTTTCTATCAGCTTTTGTATTTCTATTGCTGCTGCCTTCCTCTGATGGAGTGGATTATCAGGAAAGTTTGATCCAGAAGGAAGTGAAAGAGAAAAGGGAATAATATAACCTTTGGATATGATCTTCTACACCCATGTATCATTTATGATGTCTAGCCAGGCTCTTTGGTGCAGGGATAATCGACTCCCAATTGCTTCCAGAGGCAAACAACTGAAATCGGCCTCCTTTCAGGGGTGCTGGTAGGGTCTGTCAGAAAAGGAATCGCTGGAACCCTGGTTCTGCAGGCTTCCTCTGACACGTGGGCATCGTCATCCATTTGAGTTCCGTCCTCTGCCCCTGGGGGAACGATCTCCATGTGGATCTTGGAAAGAACCTTGGGACTTTCTGAACCACATTTTTGACCACCTCATTGATTCCTAGAAAATGATCTTTGAGGGGTCAAAAAACATACACCCACTGCAGAGAGGGTCTTTCCATCTTTCTCACACATGGAGAGTGTGTCTTTAACTTTAGGGCCAAACAACGAACTGCTGTCAAAGGGTGCATTGATGAATGAGGGCTCTGCAAAAATCACAGAAACACATCCAGACATGTCTCCTGATGGATATGCCTGAACCCACCACCCTTGTGGCATCTTCATCTGCTTGTGAGATAAGTCTCATGGATGAACTTGAAATAGACTGTAGGGAAGCCAAATGTGAGGCCACAGAAATCTGAGTCTCAGCAGTAGTGGTCCCAGAAAGGGAATTTGACAGTTTCTTTATCAAGTCCCTTTGTAATCCTGTAAAGTGTGCCAGGTAGTTTAGCAACCTGAGGGCAAAGGTCACTGAAGCATACACATGCTTCCCAAATCTGTCCAATGCCCTAGACTTCCTGTTAGGGGGATGGACAGAGGAACTCAGCAAGTTCCTTCTTGGTGTCCACCACCATGAGCATAATACCATCTACGGGCACTCCTTTGCTCCAAAATTCCCTTCCTATAGGTGGAGCCAGAATCTGATCTGGTCTTTAGGAGACTGGATCAACTGTGTCAGACTCCTTCCATGCCCACCTACAGATCAAGTCATTGAGTTCATTGGCAGGCAGAGTTACTCAGGAGGTAGACAGGCAGCTCCAAAGGCCTCCAGGAATACTCATACCTCTGGAGATAGGTTATCAGAGGGCCAACAAACCCTCTGCTTAAGGATCTCAAGAATTTCTCCAAATGAGGCATCTCAGGTGGTGATCCTGGAGACCCTTCACCTTCAGCAAAATCAGTATCTTCAGTGACGGACTCCTGAGGGGAGTCCAAATGCTATCCCTTGCACTTTCTCTTCCTAGGCACGTTCTTGGTGGGATACTCCAGTGAAGTGTCAGAAGAGATTGCAATACCCTGCTGGTAGCCTAGAGACTTTGAGCTGATTGTCTCTGTGGCATAGAATGATATGGCTCAAAGCGCAAAGACATCTGGGACCAGAGGGAAGATCCAAGGGGGAGAGACTGTCCATCTTGTTGAAGCAGAAAAAACTCTCTCTCCACCTTCTCAAATGCAGAACACCCTGGGGAGAAAGCAGCTGATGGAGACAAGAAGTCACACTTCTGCCCCATTGGATATGTCTGCCCAGATGGCATTCCACCCAAGGTGGAGGTCAGAGACAAGCTGTCCAGTGCTGAAGCTCCAAGGGCCAGAGATGGTTCTGACAACTTTGGAGTCAACTCTAACACCTAGTATCCAACAGGGATACTATGACTCTGAGAGTCATCTAGCCAAAACCGTTGGATTGTTCAGAGACATCCTAGTAGCTGAAGGTACAAATATCTTCAGACCCAATCCAGATGGTCCCAGTATACCCAGATCCAGGGGTTCCAAAACAGAAGGACAGATTGGAGAAGGAGCCTTTAGAGCTGGAGTGATGCGAATTAGTGCTTCCTGACCTGAAGGGATAGGATCTGGGAAAACTTCCTCCATCTGTATCTGCACAAAGAAAAATCTCCTCATCATTCTGTTCAAATCAGCCTCTGTCAAACTTCTGGAGGAATGAGAGGAAGCTACGGATGGGGACTTAGAGTGCCAGCATTCCATAAAAGGAGAAGGTACTCTGGAAGGTATTGGATCTGTACTGGGTGAATATCTGGTTATTGGTGAAGGACTAGGATCTGAAGCGCTTGTATCTCAGGAGGCTGTTGTCAGATCTGACATCAGTAGAATAGTAACAGCTTTCCGATCTAATTTATGTTTTTATTTGGCAGCTCCATGGATGAAGGAGTCAAGGATTCTGAAGGTTTAGCAACTTACTGGAAGGCTCCTTAGATTTTGACTTGGAGGATTGAGCTCCAGCAATAGCCTTGGAGAAAGATGTATGGAGTAACCCTTTCAAAATAAGTCTATTTTTCCTGTCCACAACAGCATGCAGATTACAGTTTTTACAGATCAGACCACCTACTTGAAGACAATCTGAGCCCAAAAGTGAGCGTTGGACAAGGGCAACTTGTGCCCACACTTTTGGCACTTCTTAAAACCAGAAGGACCTTTTTCTGACATCTTAAGCTAGATTTTTTAAATAGTATTAAAAAAGAAAGAAATACCAATGATGGTACAAAACAATTACACTAAAAATTGTAAAGGGATGAAATGTAATCAACAATTACCAACAATAGTAAAAAAAGACTATATAGAGTGTAAGAAATGGAGGATTTATAGTATAGCAAACGATAAACTATTACAGAAAAATAGAAAAATGAAAAGACTTATCGTTATATCCAATTGCTCGAGAGCTCAAGGTGACCATGTTTAATCGTGAACGATTAGATCCCTAAGGTAATGTTGGGGGTTGATGCATTATGGATAAGGGAGGAGCCTGAGAGCTTTTTGGTGGCCACAAGCTAAAGTAACAGCAGAGTCAGATCGAAGGGACGGATCCAAACCCAACAGTTGAGGAAAGAATGAAAACTGATAACATCAGATCTAACACTTCATAAGTAATATATATTCCTCTCAAACTACCTACCTCCCTTTCTGACACCCTTAAAATAGGCCTTCAGCAATATCAAAGAAGAAAACAAATATGTCTTCAGGAACCAGTGTGCTATTGCAGGCATTTTTAGCAATTAGCAGACACCAAAAGACACATATTAGTTAGGAACTCAGTTGTAAAGCATCCCATGATTTCATTTCCACCCAAAGACCCATCTCCCAGGTGACGAACTAATGTGCAAAACTGACTTCAGGATTCTGTTCACTTTATTCTGGCCAAGTACTTTCCCTATTTCCTGAAGGACATTCCATTGAAGTCTCAGCACTGGTTTTAGAGTTCCTTCCTGTATTAAATCATATAGCTTAGTCCCAAACTTATCATGCACAGTATTACATAAGTACAATTTAAGGGAGTTCTAAATTATATCAGGAAGATGTATTTATTTGCATTTAGTTATGTAGAAAGTGTGACTGGGCATAAACCCCCTTTTCAGCAGAGTCAAGGGAGAAAAGCTCCACACAGTACGATTGTTAAGACATACATTCAGTTTACAGTGTTACAAGCAATGCACAGAGTACAAATAATACACAGTATACAAGAAAAAAATATAAATATAACATGGAGGTGAGCTTGATAAAGGATCCATTGAGAAAAAATGTCATGAAAATAAGTTGAGGCAATGCATAAGATAAATGTGGATGTAGCACTGTAAAACAGTGCTATGAACAGGAAATTTGTTTGTTAATTCCTAAGACGCTTTTAATAGATACTCTTATTTTGAAATACTGATATGTAAATAAACCAGTTTTATTGCAAATAGGCATGAGTCAGAATGGTACATGAGCTGTGATCTTACATGAATATAGAATATTTTCCTATAGCTCAAGAATAGATATGCCCAAATAGAGAAATAGTTATTATCAGCGATATTGGTGTGGAAGATACTGCAAATATATTTATGACAAAGAAGTAAATAGATACAATCCTTAAACCCTGCAAAGTATATTTGTAAAGTCTTTACTTAAGGTACCACTGAGATTAAAAAGGATGACCTTACATTCAGGTACTTTATATGAGATTGCTTGTATCACTTTTAAATATCACTGTTCATGCATGTAGCTGCTTGTATGATGTTGCTTGTTCCATACAGGAGTGATATGTTATTGCACAAAATGTATTCTCTTTAGGTTGCCTGATCTCACAGCCTTCCAGAGAAAGACTGACACATTTTTTATTTATTTATTTTTTTTGAAATTTCTAATACTGATCATTTTTTTCTCTATCACACAGCAACATCAGAGTGAGAATTATGAAGTAAGAGCACTGCCCTATTTGAGAGGTGCAGAGAAGGTTTGCTCACTGCAAAAATGCTTTTTTTGTGTGTGTTTAAATTATTGTTGTATTTGCCCGTAACCTGTACAACTGAGTGCATCTGTTTAAAAATTCACTTTCATGGGAATTTTGCCCAGAAATTGTAATGCAAGAACTGTAGTTCCAAGGAGATGTAAAAGATCCCATAGGATCCCATAGGATATTATTTAGTCTGCAGACATAGAGTTAAAAGCTGAAATGCAAACTATCCAAAGCGCTACATATAGCATACATATAGCAGACATGATGAATACAGCACAATTACTAGGACAGACTGAACAGTTGCATGAAGAGTTGCAAGCAGTTCTTTGGGTAATACCAAAATGTTACCCTTAAATATATATAACAAAATCCTATCCATTGACATTTGAAACAGTGCTGTATTCCTAAATATGGTGTAATTCAGACAAATTAGCTCAGTCTTAGACTGAGTGACTGACCACATAACATGATATTCTGCCAAATATTTAGAGTAATGATCAGCCCTTTGACAAGGAACAGAGCCATCTATCAGAAAGTAGACTGAGTTAATATACATTTGTTCAAAAGTGCAGCCCCTAATTTCACTGACTAACCCTGGAATTCATTAACAATCATATAGGCACTGATTTAAGTGTGTTAGGGCAATCACACGACAAATGTCCTCATTACCTAGAGGAAAACAGTTTTGGTACTTACTTTCCTCACTTGCTTAGAGAAAAACAGTTGTTGTGCTCACTTTCCTCACTTATTCAGGCATGTCCAAGGGTCAGTTCCCAGTGTTCTCTCCTGTCTATCTGATGAATCTGGGCATCTTGGGGCAATGTAGAAATTGCTTCATGTACACAGACAACCCCATCCTCCTACCACCCAACACTACAACCTGTGAGAGATGCACTTATCTAGCCAAACTGGAGGTAAAGCTCTCTCCAATCAAGACTGAACTTGACAGTCAAGAGGAGAAGGTAAACACTTGCACCACACCACACTCATCACATAGTCTCACTAAATCTACACCACCAAAATCCACACATAGAAACACAAAAACATTTGTGGAGGCTCTTAATAATAATCTGCTCAAGCAACAGAGACCTCCAAAGCAGAAATGCAAGCAACCTCCACCCCCACAACACAACCCAAATGACACATAGCCCGCAGACTCAGTGTGCAACTCAACCACAGCCAATAAGGCAAAACAACGTACCCAACACACTAGTCATAGGTGACTCTATGGTCTGGCACACTGATGTCCCACTCACCAGGCTAAACAAGGAGAAGGTTACTGTCAGCTGCCTGTCGGGTGCCAGGATCTGTCACATAACCCACGCACTCAGGTCACTCCATAACAAGTACAAATATGACGCTGTCATTGTCCATGTTGGTGTGAACGACCAGAGACGTACCTCCCTGGACTACATGAAAAGAGACATGGAAGAGCTCACCGATCTTGTAGCCCAGGCAGGTATGACTCTAGCCCTGAGTAGCACTCTGCCATCACCCAGAATGATGCCGCAGTACAAGGACAAAATGATTGATTTCAACAATTGGCTAAGCTTCTGGTGCCATTCTAAGGGGATCCAGTATCTGTCTGCCTGGGATGACATGGTCGACAGACCATGATGCTTTGCCAGAGATGGCCTGCACCTGTCAACCCTGGGATTCCGGATACTGGCTAAAGTTCTTGCCACCCCTATAGTGCATTTTTAGACAATGTTCAAATGACAAATTCACCACCGTAACAGGAACAGGCAAGCAAAAACTGAGGGTGATGCTACTCAATGCTAGAAGTCTAAATCTCAAAATGCACTCACTAGAGGCTCTAGTTAAAATGGAGAACATCGTTATCTGTGCAGTGACTGAGACCTGGTTCAGCACCCCTGCACTACCAGGCTATAACTCATACCACATTTTCGACCATGTAACCTGGACCGGAACAACAAAGGCGGAGGTGTGTCCATATTCATTAAGGATATCCACACTTCCAAGCTGGTTGCTCAGCATAATGCAGCCGAGGTTATCCAAGTGCAACTAACTCTGGGCAAAACTACAATCCAAATAGAAGCTTTCTACAGATCACCCACCATGCCCCAGGATTCCCACTCCTCTTTTCTTGATGTACTGGAAAATATTATGGTTCAACCAAACACCCTAATAATGGGCAATTTCAACTACCCCACTATTAACTAGAAAACTACTCATGCACCAACTCTTTCACTCAACGCTTTCTGGAATTCATAAACCCCAATGCCCTGGATCAACTTATCCACACCCCCACCAGGGGCAACAATATCCTAGATCTAGTCATTACCAACATTAGTGACCGGTGTTCCACACCTGAAGTCAACGCCTCATTAGTCCGATCCGACCATAAGCTAGTTACCCTAGATATCCATATCCTGCCCCCACCCCCCATTAAGGAACCCATGGTGAAAAAGCCAACTTCATGCTTCTTAAGACAGAAGTAATGAACTTCATGACACCCATGCAAATGGACAATACAGTTACGACTACTGAATCCTACACAATTGCACTTTATAAGCACTTACATGAGTGCATGGATTGTGCTATCTCAAACAGAACCAAGACACTATCCTCCAAAAAAAGGAAGCCAATCTGGTGGTCCCTTGCCATAAACAAAATGTACAACAGAAGGAAGAAACTGTTGCAAAAGAGGGTAAAATCCCATGAGTGGAGGAGCTCCCTGGTCAGCCTCAGTAAGAAGCTGCAATCCCTGATAAAATCCTCCAAAGCTAGTTACGAAAACAAAATCACCACTGATTCTAAAGACAACCACAAAGCATTCTATAGCTATGTCAAGAATCTCATTGGCAACACTCAGATCTGCTCTGAGTTACAGCACAATGGCACTAAATATACAGACCCAACTGATATTGCCAACATCCTGGCAGATTGGGTCTAACTTTACCCCCTAAAGAGCCCATCTCTATACTGGAAGAATGCAAAGTTCCTGTAATCACTGCTGCACAGGTAAAAACCACACTCTCCCAAGCCAAGAACACAGCATCCATGGGACCAGAACAACATCCCAGGCTGCCTTCTACACAAACTACAGAACGAACTGGTACCCCACCTAAGTACCATGTTCAATCATAGCCTCACCTCAGGCTTTGTGCCTGCTGATTATCCCACTCCACAAGGGGGGAGCCACCACTGACCCCGGGAACTACCGTCCCATTAGCCTGATGAGCCTGGTCTGCAAGGCCATGGAACGTATCATCATGGAACTTATAAACAAAGACATTGGTAATCTTCAAACTCTGGACCCCACCCAGTTCGGGTTTGTAAAAGGCAGATCATGTCTCCTAAACCTGATAGACTTCTTTGAAGCAGTCACCAAAGCCATAGATGAGGGTAAGGGGGTTCACACAGCCTATCTAGATCTTGCCAAGGCTTTCGACACCATCCCCCACTCTAGAATTATAGATAAACTCACTAAACTAGGTATAAATCCCTATGTCACAAGATGGGTTGCCAACTGGCTCACTGACAGAACCCACACTGTGAAAGTAGCAGACTCCAAATCTGACTTCAGACAAGTGACAAGTGGAGTACCACAGGGTTCAGTCCTGGGTCCTATCCTGTTTGGTATCTACTTCTCTGAAGTACAGGTTAACATCAAAGGTCTTTGGCTAATGAAGTTCACAGATGACTGCAAACTAGGAGCCATAATTGAAACTCCTAATGATGTGGACATCCTACAAAAGGGCCTCACTGAGACATGCCTGGTGTCAAAGCCATGGCCTCAAGCTCAATGCCAAAAAGGGTATTGTCATCCCCTTTGGTAAAAACTCTGTAGCCATGAACTACAACATAGGCGGTAGCATACTTAACACCGAAAGTGTGATAACAGACCTTGGGACACAGGTGGACAGTAGCCTCTCCTTTGATAATCACATCGCCACAGTAGTCAGGAAATCCTTCTACGTGGCACACCTCATCACAAAAAGTTTCTCATCCAGAAAAAAAGAGGTCATTGTTCCCCTCTACTCATCACTCATTAGACCCATTATAGAGTACAACGCCCCTTTTGGTATGTACCTCACAAGACATCTGCAACAACCAGAAAGGCCGCAGAAATACCTCACAAAGAAGACTACCGGCCTCAAACAGATGCCCTATGCAGACCGTCTCAAAAAACTCCAGCTTTACTCCATTGCATATCGCCTACTCAGAGGTGATCTCTGCCTAACATACAAAGCTATGTCAAACCCAGGGCTGTTGGACATGCTCCACTTAAAGAAATCACAATCCATCTGAGCTACACACTGTAAGGACCTAAGCCTTGTCACCACAATAAACAGAACATGCTGGAGGGATAGATTCCTGTCCCAGAGACTTCCCATACTCTAGAATAAACTACCTATCTATATCAAACAAAGCTCCTCATTAGCACTCTTCAAGAAAAATCTTGATGATTGGATGGGAAATAAGAAATTCATCCCGGGGATCACCTCTGTGGCTCTGCTAGACAGTGGTACAGGAAAATAATTTTCTTTGGTGGAAAAAGCCAGGGTACCTTTTTGGCTGGGCTTGTATAGGCCCCAGGGCCGACAGCCTAGTACCTACCTATGAACCTATGAACCTATGAGCAGCAACGCTAATAGAATATGCATGCTGCTCATTCTGCCTTTCCTTTGCCAGTAATAGTGTTTGCAGCCATGGAAAGGTATTTGCAAGTAGCAGCAGCACACGTGTAAACAAAACAGATCTCATATAGGCGCAGTGCTCAGAGAAGGCATAAATTACGGGGAAGTACAGGCACACAACACAGAACAAGGGGAAGAGAAAGGGGAAATTGGTACACAATTATGTGTTAGAATGATGTGTGACTGTTGGAGTGGAAATCTTTAAAGTGTACTCATATCCCACAGGAAAATGTAAATAAAGTATATAAGAAGTATTTCAGACATAAAACCCTGCAACACTGATGTAATGATAATTACTGTCAATGTCAATCCTGCAGGTACGCACATAAATAATATCAGATATGCTGATAAAGGATGCAGTTATACAGCTGCAGTAAAACAAAGGGGAGTGAAGATGTGATATACATGTTAATTAAATGACTGACCTACAATAACAGTTTGCAAGCACAAAAGATACATTATGGGATGAATGCATAGAATGTAGTTATAGCATTTAAGGCTGTATGAAAGCTGACAGCACAGATGTTTACAAAAGAACCAAATGACTTTACAGTTGTAATGTCAGGTAACTCAGAAATGGACGTGTTTTATAAAAGCAATGACAGTGGCTCCAACAGGAAAGGGGTTCATGACATACAAGCATGTAATAGGCAACTGTTGCATGGTTATGTAAATGATACATGGCAGTCTCATAAACAATATGCAAAAGTGAACAATGTCTACATTTAGCGGATAACATGTCAATAGTCCAGTTTTGCCATTGCCGATTTGCAAACATGTCTGACATACTACTACTGGGTGTGCTCACATACAGTTACAGGGAACAGTAACAAAACAGCAGTTCAACTGTGGCAACATGATAGAAAGTGCTGCAGCAGAGGACCAATCAAATTTCCTGATGGGATCCCTGCATTCCATACAGTAAGTCATGTTTATGGATTCACACTTCTGCATTTAGCCGTATATTGTGATGGAAACAGTGCAATATTAAACACGACTGGAGGATGACATGCAATGCAGAGCTTAATTATCTTATAAACAGGTAATGCATATGAGCAAGGAATGACCTACAAAACATTTGCATCATGTTTTAGAATGCATGCCTCAACAGATATCAGAAGGATGTATAGCAATCATGGGCACCACAGACATACACATATTGGTCAAGTAAGGAACAACTCTGACGGGTATAAAGTACTATCATACCATATAAGGTGTACCAGTGACCTACCTAGTATGAAAATACATGAAAAATCTGGACCTCTAAGTGTGTATAAGCCGCTGTAGTCTGACAGACAGATGTTACCAGATTCAAACCCCTGACTATTATAGAAGGAACTCTCCAGACCCCTGCATTGACAGCATGTGCAACATCAGATAGTAATGAAGGCTGTCACAAAAAACTGAAGTGACTGTGTGTCAACACAGGTGGTATAGATATAATATGAACAATTAGATGTAGTTAGAATGCTGGAAATGATCTACACATATTATTGTCCACACAACAATGAGCATTACAATACAAATGATTTTTTTGACAAGGAAGCTTTTTCTGTCATGTAAGATATACACTGTCCCAGAAGTGAACACCAGTTTATCTGCGCAGGTATGCTATAAATGCCAATACTCAATGCATGTGCCACAAGAGCACTCACAGCATGACATGCTCTAAATAAACATTTCAATTATGTCATTGTCCGACATAAAAATGGATAACAATAACTACATGCATTGGTGTTAATGTAATGTCAGTACATTCATAGAATGTTGCCATCTCAGGAACTGAACAGCAAGTGATGTGACTCGACTGACTAATGACATTTGAATGAACCATAAGCACCACACTTCTTACAACTAGTATGATAATCCATCTATACTAATTTATTACATCTTCTGTATGTGTAGTAAACCATCTCTGAAATGAAAGGGATCATGGAGATCTGTCAAAATGTAAATGGGCATATTATCAGCATATTACATGTCAATCATGCATTAAAGTATAAGGCCCAATAATGCTAACAGGCAATAAATCTGGATGCTGAACACATGAGCCTCTGATAGCAGACAATACATCATATTTTAGAGGATGAATGCACCATGGTAGAAATGTCACTACAAGTGTGATATACAGTTATGTGAAGGCATTACATCATGTGCCTGTGACTGCTGTAGTATGTCAACAGCAGACAGCATGTTGTCTCATTTCCCCATGAAGAGGATAACACTTCCTACATATGTTATGTAAGTAACATGGAAGCAAAAATCATCATTTCTCTGAATAAAAGCATTGCTATGTGACAATTTGTCATAGATTTTAGTAAGAGGGATCAACATCTATATATGTACAAAGCCAGTGTGCTTGACAACAGTGCTAGTGACATGTACAGTCACAATAACATTAACACAACGTGGTCAGAGCAGTAATGGGTGGATTTCAAACTACCCAAGATCACAATCTAAACATCACTGCCTGAATCATAAGCATCATACAACCATGTTGAGGTACAACTGAGACAGTGCACAGTTAGATGGATGACATCACCGCTGTTTATTAGCCGGATGTATATACTAAAAAGTGTTCAAAGCACACAATAACACATCATATATATATTTGCAGAATGGTATGCACAATATGAGGGTGAAGGACATACCCACACTCTAACTCCAGCATCCTACGTATGCAGTTACACAATGTGCAAAGCACACTGTCAAAGTTATGCAACACAGGAGAATGCACACTCCAAATGTGACATACTGCAGGCATGTTAGCAGAATGCAATCATTGTGTGGACAAAATGCTATTTTCCCTGGTGATACTAGGATTTGCTAGTGGCACAGAGTGCCACTGTAATTATACACATAAAGGTGGTTGTGAGGTGGTCAGTGGTACATGTCAGTAATAACTTTCACACTAGTGAAGAATGATAGACTTGAACCACCTACCTATCCATGTACAACATCTATACAGCACATTATCATAAGTCAGTACCACAGGAAAATAATGAATACAGCTGAAAGATATAGCATCTGGGAAGTGATGACATCAGCTGTATATTGCCAAAGAGATTTATCTGGTAACAGTAGTCCTGCAACCAATCAGGGCTTGTAAAAGTTGATACTACATATGTGTATAAAACAATAGTGACTCCATTGGCAGTCACACCTGCAGAAGTTTAGCACTGCTGTAGTCAAGCATCCAACATATTTATTTACACAGTATGGAGAATAGTATCAGATGTGCAGGCACCATAGAAGACGTCTGACATTCAAATAGCTTATTTTCACTTGCAAAACAATTACCTCATCAGTGAGCTGAACCAGAAGTGTAGGCAGACAATATTAATGTTGTAATCATGTGCTGTTATTGATGCCACAGACAAATGCCACTTGAAGAAAGGAAATAATCTCCCCATCTCCACTTAACAAATGTTTGCATCACTTCTCCTCTACAGACATTAAATGACTATCTTTCAACCCATGACACTGTTATTTTAAGCATTAATGTACACATTTGTGGGCATTGTATTGCCTAAAGAAGCAGAGTTATCTTTATTTAATGCACAGAAAAGTGGAGTCATTACATTACAAATAGTATGTGTAGCTACACCACTGTGTAGCAATGAAGTTGTAGGTGTGAAAGGTAGGCTTTGGAGAGGGTCTAGTCATCTCTGAGTTTAAAAAAAATATCCAGAATATAGGCTGAATGAGCACATGCTCACCTAACTGTAAACAACCCCACATGCACATACAATTCCACCATGTTGGGTATGAACCCCTACCTATCAAGTTGTACAATATATACATAATTTTATTAATTGTAAGCATCACAGGAGAATGTCTGACTCTCAATGGAGAGATTGTACTTTTTTCAGAATGATTTCAGTGTGTTTCATGCATGATGTTGCTGTAAAACTTGTTAGAATGGAGTTGTGTACACATTTAAATACATTCTGTTTAGGAAAAATGGTGACAGAAAAAGCATTACACATACACATGTTTTCTATGATGGACATCAAAAACCCTACCTATCTAGTTTACACAATCCATAGAGTACTATATAACTTTCAAGTGCCACAGAATACGTATGATGCTTAGGGGGAAGATTGCATTTTAGTCAGTAT
This sequence comes from Protopterus annectens, assembly GCF_019279795.1. Taxonomy (NCBI): domain Eukaryota; kingdom Metazoa; phylum Chordata; order Ceratodontiformes; family Protopteridae; genus Protopterus; species Protopterus annectens. The sequence goes on from NC_056745.1 coordinate 693,772,554, forward strand.
GATATAATCAGTGTGTTTCATGCAGGATGTATCCATAAAAGTTGATATAAGGAAGCTGTGTGCACATTTTTAAATCACCCACTCTGGGGCAAACTGAGACAGCAACTAGCATTACACACATTGATTATGATGGGTATTGAACTTCTTACATACCTAGTTTCCACAATCTAGCTAATGCTATTCTACTTACAAGCACCACAGGAGAAGTGTGACTCAAAGGAGAAAGATTGCAGTTTTGTCAGGATAACCTCATCAGTGCATTAACTGCAGAATCTTTTTTTAAAAGTTGTTAGAAGGGAGTTTTGTACACATTTAAATAATTCTTTGCAGGGGAAATGGAGACAGCAACAGGCATTATACACACACGCATATACAGGTTTTCCATGATGGGTATCAAACCTCCTACCTATCTAGTTTTCACTGTCTAGAGATGGCTATAATATTCTCAAGCACCACAGGAGAAGTTTGATTTTCAGAGAGAATTCACTTTTGCCAGAATGACCTCATAGGTGTGTTCCAGAGAGAATGTTACTGTAAAATAGGGATAAGGGAGTTGTAAGAATAATTCAATGTGTTTAATTCAGGAGAAGTGGATACACCACCAAGTGATACACACACCCACATACACAAATACACAAGTCTTCCATGTTAGGCATGAAAACTCCTACCTATCTAAGTTATAGAACCTAGAGAGCACTGTATTAGTTGCAAGCACCACAAGAGAAATCTGATTCTTAGAGGAGAGATTGCACTTGTGTCAGGATGACATCACCAGTGTATTTCAGAGAGAATGTTACTGTGAAAATAGGGATAAAGGAGTTGTGAGAACAGTGAAATGAGATTAACTCAGGAGAAATGGATAGACCATCAAATGACACAGACACACAAGTCTTCCATGCTGGGTATTGAACCTACCTATTTAGGTTATACAGTCTAGAGAGCAATCTACTAGTCACAAGCACAACAAAAGAAATTTGATTCTTAGGAGAGAGACTGTACTTTGGTCAGGATAACCTTATCAGTGTATTTCAGAGAGGATGTTACTGTAAAAATAGGGATAAGGGAGCTGTCAGAATAGCTTAATGTATTATTCTCAGGGGAAGTAAATACACCACCAGGTGTTACACACAGTGTCAAAGACACAAGTCTTCCATTCTTGATATTGAACCTCCTACCTACCTAAATTACACAATCTAGATAGTAATCTACTAGTCACAAGTGCCACCAGAGAAATCTGATTCTTAGGGAAGAGGTTGCACTTACCTCATCATTGTGGTTCAGAGAGGATGTTACTGTAAATTAAGGATAAGGCAGCACAGTGTCTCTCTCTCTCACACACACTCACACACACACACACACACACACACACACACACACACACACACACACACACACAAGTATTCAGTGCATTCAGTGCAGTATAGGTTATACAATCTAGAGAGCAATCTGCTAGCCACAAGAACCACAGGAGAAATCAGTTTTGTAGAGGAGAGGTTGCACTTTTGTCATGATAACCTCATTAGTCTGTTTCAGACAGGATGTTATTTTAAATATAGGGATGAGGGAGCTGTGAGAACAGTTAAATATATTATTCTCAGGGGAAGTGGATATATTGATAAGTAATACACAGTCTCACACAGAGATAAACATGTATTTCATGTTGGGCATTGAACCTTCTACCTATCTAGGTTACACAATCTAGAGAGCAATGCACTAGTTGCAAGCACCACAGGAGAAGACACACAATATCTATGTGATATTGGATTTGGGAATACCTGTAAAAATGAATGCTTTGAAGAGATAATACTGTGCATTCCAGATCATGTAACAAATGCATATGTGTACACAGGGCAATGTAACACAACTATGATTTTAATGTGAAATGACATAATTTCCTAATACAATGTAGACAGTTTCCTCACTGCACACTGTTACTGTGAGGGACATTGACATGTTCAGCATAATGAGATGACATATACATCGACTGTTGCACACCACTAGATTATCAATCAAACATTGCAGTGATATTATGTTGGGATGATTGCACACTAGTCTTCTTTCATACTTGCACTACATGTATTGGCAAGACAATCATGAAAGTCATATATTGGACAGCGTACTGCAGAATCATAATGACTGATTTTGTAAGAGTAGGTTAACCAAGCTGCTAACATAGTGCAAGTGTAAACATTATAGAGAAGACATATTACTTTACATAAATTAATTGTGTGTTAACATCATTCAAAAGTCATGACCATCTTTGAGCAACAGTAATACAGACATACAAACTTTGTGCAACAGAAAACTAGAATTCTTTGATCTCCTCTTTTTTATCTTGGACTCTAAGCACAGTGCTACTAAGCTGATTTGCAATGCTGATGGCAAAGTGTTAGCAAATGTGTCAGAAAAATATGTATTAATGTGTGTGCTTAATGCTAATTAGAAACTAAATAAGTTAACACATTTTTCATTCTATTTTATATGCACTATTTTATATACAGCATAATTTCATATGAGACTAAAAGATGCTTTTGAAACTGCAGTGTGTTTTCTGAAACTTGCAAGATGCCCTCTGACCTAGTAATTGCTAGCACAGCAATATTTATGTTTATGCCTTTTGGAAATGTACTTGTGAAGCAGGTGATTATCTGCTAGGTCAGAAAGCAATGAATGAACAATGCCATATTCTATAATGTAATGATTTTGAACAATTAGCTCTGTTCGAATATACAGCATAATTTCATATGAGACTAAAAGATGCTTTTGAAACTGCAGTGTGTTTTCTGAAACTTGCAAGATGCCCTCTGACCTAGTAATTGCTAGCACAGCAATATTTATGTTTATGCCTTTTGGAAATGTACTTGAGAAGCAGGTGATTATCTGCTAGGTTAGGAAGCAATGAATGAACAATGCCATATTCTATAATGTAATGATTTTGAACAATTAGCTCTGTTCGAAGTATGAGAACACGCACAGCTGCAGAAGAGATAAAACAGACAAAGGACTGTTGGAGAAATGAACTGCAATCTATACTTGCTTTGTGCTCAAATTAGCCATAGTACCTTGAATGGTAACATTGCATATATCTAACTGGTGGTAGCCAAGGCCACGTTGTTTTTCTTAGGAAGTTTCTCACAAAAATTGATAGTACAAGCAGAAAATCATATAAACAAGCACTACGAAATGATGATGTTAAAACTTGTGATTTACTATGTCAGCTTGGTAGGCAATGTCTTATTAGAAAATGCATAAAAATGCTTGCATTTCCTGATTCTAGTCAGACAAACTTTATATTAGCATGTTTTTGTCTCCTTGCTGCAAGATTAAAGTGCCTTAACCTGAACCTACCCCGTATTGATCATTTTTAAAATATATTTTTCCTTTGACAGATTGGTCCTTCGAGCCGGAAACATATCTCTCACTCTGGCTCAGGTCAGAATTGGGCCCGGTGGCATGAACCTGTACAGAGAAGAGGCCACATCGGTTCTTCTGCTTTGAAAGACATCCGACTGAATTGTCGTTCAAAAGAGGCCAGCCACTGTTTCTGATCTGTGATTGGAGGACGAGTCAACGTTCCGGTGGGATCAACACATGGAGGCTCAGGTAAGGAGGAATTTACCTTTTTCTGTTTTAGATCAGGGACTTGTTACAGTATTATTGTTTTTGTCAGGGAGATTTGCATGTGCAGATCAGGGACAAAAAAGATTGCTGTCTTGTCATAGATCAGGGAAACAGAATAGGTAGGCAGTTATTCTAGATAAACTGTGAAAAGGTGTAAGTCATGGTACAATGTGATAAAAAGGGTTACGTAACAATTTCTAACTTAGCTAAGGCAACATGGGAAATCAGTGCACAAAAAGTTCCCGAGACCCGCCCTTAACCGAAGACGCGAAATATATGCAATTACAGCGTGCCGATAATGTTAGGTATTATACAAAATGGGTTAATAAGTACACATTTGATGGTAATCTAGATAAACCTTCACTTATTAAACTTGTTAGACAACTTAAAACAGATGCGAAAGGTCAGCTAAAAAAGCAACGACAATTAGGAGTCCCTCAGGCACACAGGTTGCTTGAGGAAGCAAACAGCAGGGAAAAAAAGATTAAGAATTCAAAAGCAATGTTTTTAGATAAAGAAGACAATAACTTGGTAATAGCAACAGCCCACCCACCCCCTCTGCTTCCCTTACCAGAATATGAGGCGAGTGGACAAGCTGATCCACCTCCGCTATACCCAGCTGTTCCTGCAAAACCAAAAAAGTTTGTCAGAGATCCTATCTAGACCAGGTCTCAAGCACGCAACTTAAGAGGGGATATTGAATTGTATGAAATAAATAAAAATTCACAAGCTATGAGTGAAGAAGAGATATGTCCACTCATAGAAGTACCAAATCTGCAGGCAGGACAGGCAGGACAGGACCCAACTCTTCTAGGATATAGACCGTGGACACCGGAAGACATCCGGAAAGCCACAGAGGGAATTCCCCATCCAAAAGTTAATTTTAGAAAATTCTTAGAAGACTTACAGGGCATGAGGTTAAGTTACCATTTGAATGGAGAAGAAGTAGAGAAAGTAGTTAGACAAATCATAGGTCCAGATTGGCACATGATCAGTGGCAACTGGAATCCCCGTGATGCAGAGCTTAGACCACTCCCACATAGTAACGCAGAACTAGACAACAGAGTGAAAGGTCTAAAAGACCGAATCTCTGAGAAATGGAAGCCTAGGGCTGATTGGACTTGCATTAATCAATGCATACAACAAGAAGATGAAACTGTTGATAGATATTATGCCAGATTATTAGAATGTTTTAATAACCATTGTGGAATGCAGGTACCTGAAAACCAAACACATGATTCCCCATATGAGCAGCAGCTAAAGAATGCATTTTTGAAAGGCAGTATTGCACCCATTAGCAGCTTTATTACAAAGCACATGGTAGATCATCGTACAAGTAGATTACAGTCATTACTTGAATATGCAAGACATGCCAAAAGGCATTTTAATAGCAAAAAGAAAAAGAAAACTCAAGTATTTGCAGCAGAAGATGGATCAGAAATCTTTGTAGTACAAACTGGAAAGAAGGGTAAGAAAAATACCTAGGGAAACAAACTATCTGATAAACGATCAGAGGACTTTGAAGAGAGAAAGAAAAGGGGTGAATGTTTTAAATGTGGGAAAAAGGGACATTTAGCAAGGGATTGCAGGCAAAATAAAAAGGTAACCACAGAAGACAAGGAGGGTGAGGACTGACTATATGGTAGTCAAGAATCACTGGAAAGGAATAAACAAGAAAAGACAAGTGCAAATGTAGTAGAAGGGGTAGAGGACGTGATAGAAGAGATAGAAGATGTGCATGAAATCACAGATAATGAAGAAAATGAAATTTTGGACTTAGCATTATTGAGCCTAGAGCTCTACTTAGCAGACACAAAACTGGAAGTTACACTTCTGGTAGAAGGGAGGGAAGTTAAATTCCTGTGTTCCTCAGGGGCTTCACGGACCCTGATACATCCTTCCAAACTACCAGAAAATTCAGAATCACTTGACTACATATTAGTGAAAGCAGCTAATGGACAGCTGTATCGGGAGCCACTCTTCCACAACATAGCGATAACTGACCCAGTTTCAGGGATGACCCAGAAAAGCAAAATTGTTGTTTCTGCAAAATGCCCAGTGAATCTCTTGGGCAGAGACCTAATGCAGATGTTTGGCATAGCCGTAGTTCCAACTATGCAGGGTATGAAGCACAGCGACAAAGGGATACTTTTGTAGTGTGACCGGAGGGTGAAACATTTTATTGGTACAGCCAGGACTTAGTTACGACTGGTCCAGGGGCAGTAACCGGAGAACTGATGAATGTAGCCATCAGTAAATCCCCCTCCCTTGACACTGATAAACAGCATTTGTTGCATTGCACTCTATATTACTGTAGCAAACCAGGACCTGATAAAGAATATGAGCAAGAACTGTTTAAAAACCATGCTAACAGATTAGTATTATGAAATTTGTACTGGGACACAGAAGGAAACAGTGTAGTGAGTTTTTCATTGCCTCAGGAATTCCTAGCACTTTACAAATCTAATCGATTACCACATGTGAGTTTAACTAAAGATAGAAATGTGAAGTGGGCAGACCTAGGAGAAAAAGTCACAAGGTGGGAAAAGCAGACAGAGTTAGAACTTTCCGAACAGGGAGTACAAAAGCAGAAACTAAATTGGATAACGCAGACACACCCAGCTGTACACTCACAGGCAAGTGAGGACAGCTGAGTAGCACTCTTACTAGAGGAAGAGGAAAAAGCCTTACGAGACATACCAGAGACTCTCTGGTCAACAGGTCAACAGGGAAATCAGATGTATTGTACTTATTCATACAGCAGGACCAGTTACTATCACGCCAAAATCAGCATTTAGACCTCAAAAGAGACAATATCCCTTAAGAAAGGATGCAGAAATAGAAATCAAACCTATAATAGCAGCCTTACTTTAAGAAGGAGTCTTGATAGAATCTCCCGATTCACCATGTAATACACCCTTATTTCCTGTTAGGAAAGCAAACAGAGAATGGCGTATGGTCCAAGATTTACAAGCTGTGAATGACGCAGTTATACCCAGGGCACCTACGGTGCCAGATCCACACACTTTATTGAATGATTTAAAACCTCAACAAAAGTATTTTTTCTGTGGTAGATATTAGCAATGCATTTTTCTCAATATCGATACACCCTGACAGCCAACATTGGTTTGCATTTACATTTCAGGGGAAAAGGTATACATATACGTGACTACCACAGGGATATTGTGAAAGTCCAACAATATTCGCACAGAAAATGGCAAGTAACCTGGCGGGATTTATCCCACCGAAAGGCAGTCAGATTTTACTTTATGTAGACGACATTCTGCTGACAGCCCCCACCCAGCAAGAATGCAGAGAGGATACCATAGCATTACTACAATTTTTAGCCACTCAAGGACACAAGGTAAACAAAATCAAACTGCAACTTTGGAAAAAAACAGGTCAAATACCTGGGATATGTAATATCCAAAGAAGGCAGAATATTAGATTAAGACAGAAAAACAGCAATATTACAAGCACCTAAACCAACTACCAAGAAGGAAATTATATCCTTCCTGGGTACTACTAACTTTTGTCGGAGTTGGATTCCAAACTATGCTTTGGAATCTGCTCCGCTGACCAACTTGATATTCAAAAAGCCTATGGCAGCACAAGATTTATTACAGTGGACACCAGAAGCAGAATCAGCTTTCTGCAAATTGAAACAACTGATAGCTTCTTCATTAGTTTTAGGATTACCAAACTATCATAAACGATTTTTCCAAACTGTAGACTGTAAGCAAGGTTATATGACATCAGTGTTAACACAACAGCATGGGGACAAACAACGCCCCATAGCTTACTATTCATCACAGCTAGACCCAGTGGCGTGATCCCTGCCCCACTGTATACAAGCAGTAGTCGCAGCTGCAATGGTAGTGCAGGCTTCAGCCTCAGTAGTATTGTTCCACCCTCTCACATTGAGAGTGCCTCATGCAGTCGCAATTATTTTACTGCAAGAAAAAGTAGCATATCTTTCCCCTGCTAGACATCTTTCCTGTATGACTATACTGTTGAGCCAACCTCATATGACAATTGAACGATGCACAACTTTGAATCTGTCAATCTTGCTCCTAACCCCTGCAGATGGCAAACCACACTGCTGTCTGCAGGAAATTGAGCAAAAGACACTACCTAGAAAAGATCTTACAGATGTTCCCTTGGATGATGCCGAGGTGACATACTATGTGGACGGCTCATGCAGGAGGGGTCCTACAGGACAGAATCTAGTAGGGTATGCAGTAGTTTCTGATACTGAGATTTTAGAAGCAAAGTCTTTACCACACAACTTATCTGCACAAGCAGCAGAATTGATTGCTTTGACAAGGGCATGTACCTTGGCAAAAGGTAAACGAGTGAACATTTTTACTGACAGTCAGTATGCTTTTTCTACTGTACATGTTTTTGCGCAGCAGTGGAAAAATAGAGGAATGATAACATCTACTGGTAAACCAATTAATCATGCGCAATTTATTTTAGACTTGTTAGACTCTATTCAGTTACCTCAGAAAGTAGCTATTTGCAAATGCGTAGCTCATACCAAGCAACAGGATAGAATTTCAAAAAGCAGCTTCAGCTTCAGAAGTATTTCTTTTGAATGAGGAATTACAACCATCTGAAATTTTAGACTTAGAAATGTTAAAAACAATGCAGACACTTACTACAAATGTAGAAAAACAAAAGTGGATAAAACAAGGAGCAATTCTTGAGAAGGGACTGTACATCTCCAAAGAGAGGAAAACGATTTTGCCATCTAACTTGTTTAGATATGCAGCTTTGTTGAGCCATGGGCAGTGCCATGTCTCAACAGGGGGGATGGTACAGTTAGTGAATTGAGTGTTTACGACGTATGGATTTACAAACTACACAAAAAATTTTTGTGCAGCATGCCATGTTTGTAACAAGCATCATGCACAAGGGGCATTGAAACCTAAGCAAGGGAGTTTCCTTACACCACCATATCCATTCCATACTATTTGTATGGATTTTATAGAGCTGAACAAATGCGAAAATAAGAAGTACTCCCTTGTCATTATAGATATGTTTTCCAAATGGGTGGAAGCTTTTCCAACTAAAAATCCAGATGCAGCTACTGTTGCAAAAGTCCTCGTTAAAGAAATTATTCCTAGATTTGGCATACTGGAAAAGATTTATAGTGACAATGGCACACGCTTTGTAAATCAAACTATACAACAACTTATTTTGGGATTTCTCTGAAAAATCATTGCGCATACCACCCCCAATCTGCAGGATTAGAAGAGATGCACAATGGGGTTTTGAAAAACAAACTTAGGAAATTGATTAGTGAGACACAAAAGAACTGGGTGCACTGTCTACCTCTGGCACTGTTGAGCATGACAACAGTTCCAAATGCAAAAGGGTTAACTCCTTTTGAAATTCTGTTTGGGAGGGCATATTATACACCTCAATGGAAACCTCTCATGGCTGCAGAACAGGAGGCTGACAGTTCACTTGCAGAGTATATGAGGCGATTTTTGAATAACAAACTTTTGCAGTTAAATTCTGTTTCAGATAAAGAACAAACCAGACCATCGGAAATAGCAATAGCCCCAGGCACGTGGGTCTGGGTGAAGGTCGTGAAGAAAAAGAACTGGAGTTCTCCGAAGTGGGAAGGACCGTACCAGGTACTACTGTCGACACCCACTGCAGTCAAGATCGCAGAGCAAGCGTCCTGGATTCATTTGACACATTGTAAACTGGTTAAGAACTTTGAACTGGACAAAAACCTTGTTACTGTTGTACAACGAGAACAAAATGACCAGGTATAGAGTAAACAGAGATGCAGAACAACCTCAGAAAATTTGCATGATTATTCTGATAGCTATACTGATAACATTGATCTTTTTGCTGTGACCTTTCCTTTTCCCAGCCACAAGAGTTGAACTGATCAAATGTGATGCATTACTCATAAACTGGCATCCAAACTTCAACACTTACCAAGCAATTAAATATGTGTATGCTGAGACTTTTAATGTTTCGAACTGCTGGATTTGCACAGCTATACCAACAGCATACGGGGGATTATTAATGACTGCTGTCCCCCTAGGGGTCAATGAGACCTGGGAAAACTTGATTTTTGATACTACACCTGTGAAATCACAAGACAAAATAGCATTGTACCTGCCTGTTACACAAAAAGGGATTGTATGTTTTTACAAGAATGACACTATTCAGGTGGGTTGGAGAAATTGCAATGTGACTGTGTCTTATAAATGTTATATTAAAGCCAGTAAGACTAAAACTATTTGTGATACAAACTATGATGCATATTTTGCGAAAATGCATAGAAATGTTGATGATATACAACTTAATCCTGTTCTTTTAAAGCAGCTTTCTATTATTGATAAGAAAATGTTTCATGCAGGGCAAGCTTATATCAATACTAAAGTAGAGAATTGTTATTTTGTTTGTGGGATAAAAGCATATAAATGGCTACCTGAGAACTGGTCCGGCAGTTGTTTTTTGGGTTACCTGGTTCCGGCCATATGACACACTGCAGCTTTGCCTCAGGGAAAAATTCAAAACGTCAGAGAGGTCAGCAGTAAACCTAGAGGTCCAATTAAGAGACCCGAGAATACAGTAGGACGAATTGAAGCAGGATGGAGAAACCATAACTTCGTAAAAAACAAAGATAAACTGACACACATGGACTTGAGTGACACCATTATATCATGGGCAGGCATAGCCCCTGCATATGGCGCAGTGAAATCAATTTGGGAGCTGAGAAAACTGTCTAAATTTCTCGAAGTTGTGAGCAATGCAACTTTTTCTGCTCTCGAATTAGTGGCTGATGAACTGAATGCTATGAGAACTGTTGTGCTTCAGAACCGCATGGCTCTCGACTTCACCCTAGCGGCGAGAGGTGGTACGTGCACTTTAATCAAAGAAGAATGTTGTTCATATATTCCTGACAACCAGCACAAAATAAACAACTATCTTGAGGTGATCCAGCAAGTGTCGACCATGACCAAACCAGGCCCAAACCCTCTGATGGACTTTTTCCAGAATTTGTTTGGGGGGGGGGGTTCCATCCTAATGAACAACTTGATTGCCATTTGTGTGGGATTACTCCTATTAGGAGCATGCATTTGTTGTGGTATTCCCTGTATGAAAAAGTTAATCAAAGAATTTATAGATATATCAGTTTCTGAGACTTTGTATCAAAGTACTGAAATTGAAGAATTGTTGAAAAGTGAAACACTTTCATAAGTTTAAACTGAATGACTCTCTTAACTGCAAATCCTGAATGGAAGAGGTTAGGAGAAGAAGCAAACTGTTTATTCTTTTGAAAATATAATTAAAAAGTATTAACGGGGGGGAAATGTCAGAAAAATATGTATTAATGTGTGTGCTTAATGCTAATTAGAAACTATATAAGTTAACACGTTTCTCATTCTATTTTATATGCACTATTTTATATACAGCTTAAATTCATATGAGACTAAAAGATGCTTTTGAAACTGCAGTGTGTTTTCTGAAACTTGCAAGATGCCCTCTGACCTAGTAATTGCTAGCACAGCAATATTCATGTTTATGCCTTTTGGAAATGTACTTGAGAAGCAAGTGATTATCTGCTAGGTCAAGAAGCAGTGAATGAACAATGCCATATTCTATAATGTAATGATTTTGAACAATTAGCTCTGTTCGAAGTATGAGAACACGCACAGTTGCAGAAGAAAGAGATAAAACAGACAAAGGACTGTTGGAGAAATGAACTGGAATCTATACTTGCTTTGTGCTCAAATTAGCCATAGTACCTTGAATGGTAACATTGCATATATCTAACCGGTGGTAGCCAAGGCCATGTTGTTTTTCTTAGGAAGTTTCTCACAAAAATTGATAGTACAAGAAGAAAATCATATAAACAAGCACTACGAAATGATGATGTTAAAACTTGTGATTTACTACGTCAGCTTGGTAGGCAATGTCTTATTAGAAAATGTATAAAAATGCTTGCATTTCCTGATTCTAGTCAGACAAACTCTGTATTAGCACGTTTTTGTCTCCTTGCTGCAAGATTAAAGTGCCTTAACCCGAACCTACCGTGTATTGATCATTTTTAAAGTATATTTTTCCTTTGACAAAATGTGTAATCATATCTTGAAGTGTTGAACTTATAATAGTAATAGGCAGTACTCTACATTGCTCTGTGCCCACTTCCATGGAAAGATCTTTACAAGAAGGCATTCACAATAGGTAGCTGACAGATTAGTGTAGCAGCAGTATAATGATGTGTTAAATAAAGAGGTCTAGCCAATATCCAGAGACACTTAGTCAGACAAAGCATCACAAAACATGTTGTCATCTATATGTATTCAAACATTTGCAGCATGCCAGTAAGTAATGTAGACCTGAGTGCTATCTTAGCACAATATTTACAAATTCATATTTGTGAAAAGTTAATTTGGCAGTCAGTTTCAGCAAACATAAATGTATATAATCATTTTTATTACCTTATTGATCACTGTAATCCATACATCCAACTCCTCATCATGTTTAAATTTGCTGTAAACTGAATAAACATAACTTAGCACAGTGGTGCAAAGTGAGACAGAGTAGTTCAGATGGAGACAATCAAATAAAAAGATATTGCCATAAGCTGTCTACTTCCATTTAATCTTAGTTGCATTTATTCCCTGGTGCTGGGCATTGTGCAAATGCAGAGGTGGAAGAATAATGATACAGATGGGAGAAGATACATCATCAGGGTGACGTGGAGACAGGGACAAGATAAATTATCACTGAAGAAGGATAATGATGACTCACAATATGTAGCCCAAAGGTGCACCTAAATTACTGAACCAAAAACATTCATTAGTGCTTAGCCAATGGCTGGAGCAGAACCCTTGACAATATTTTAAAAAATCATTTTACACATTTGAACATTAGCTCACCATGCCACAAAAAAGTACGACTTCACAGTATTAAAATAACACTATTGAAGCATATTGAAAACCTATGGAAGAAGGGGTGGACAGAGAGAGTTACAGACAGATGCCGAGAGGAATCCTGTCTTGGAATGCATTTCTTTTTAAAAATAATTCTTACTGAAAGTAAATATGGTTCACATTGATGCAGATGAATGCAATGAGCATTGCAAGTCAGTTTATGTCACATGCATACTTCAGAAGACATAAGAGTTCTAAACACCTTGTCATGGTATGTGACAAGTCATGATGATTGCAACAAAAGTATTGTGCCCATTATGACACCCCTGCACTGGCCCAGTAATCAAGGAGCCTCAATCCTCACCACTGGCAATAGTGAGGGACATACACAATGGGAGGATGACAAGCACACACACAGTAAAGTGCAATTTCCCTTAAGAGCACACAGAAACCACAGTCAGTACGGGGCTGGTTTCTGCCTCTTTCTCCAGATCCCCAATAAGACTCCCCACTGGCACAGCTATTGGGTTAAGATCTCAGCTGAGGGGTCAAGCCAAGACCTCCAGCACCCTCTCTGTCCAACCAGTGCTTCATATCCCTGCCTAAAAAGCTGACACACACACTTTGAGATGTGATTTATATACAAGTACACACACCTGGGGATGGCTGGCACAGGTTTACTAGCTATGCCCTCTTCTCCCCAGACTATAAGGTAGTTATCACTGCCATCAACCCCTACTTATTAGCTACTATAAGGCCTGTGTAATGTTACTATTATCCAAATGGTAGTTTTTGACCAAGCACCAGGCTATTAGGAGTGGCCTGTACAGTGTCACCAAATACATATGCAAGTACTTTAAGAGCTTAAATATGTCTCACAAATATCATCCACAAAGGTTTAAATATATTTAATAATAAATAATAAAAGAACAAAACAATACTCAATCAACGCAGCTACTTCAGAGTTCAGAATCACATGAAATATTTTAAAACAACATTGCAGGACAGTCTCAAATAAATACAGAAAACATCTAAACTAATATTTACTATATTCCTATCTATATCTAAAAGAGATACTATGCCCTAATCTTACTTACAGCAAGTGCAGATGTAGTGCTGATAATGAGTGGATGTTCTTGCTAGGTCCAAGACAAAATACAAAATGCCTAGTCTCTCTCTGAGAAATTTCTTAAATTAATATCAAACATTACTGCTAGGTTAGCTTGGATGACATCACTCTTTGTCACTTGCCTTCAGTTCCCTGGCTAACAGAAACTAACATCTCTGTGTTAAAAATACATACAGGTTCATAGGTCATAGGTATGTACTAGGCTATCAGCCCTAGGGCCTATATAAGTCTAGCCAAATGAGGTTCCCTGGCTTTCGCCACCCATGAAAATGATTTTCTTGTGCCCCTATGTCTCAGATGTACTCAGAACTGGAAGTCGTAAAACAATTAAACACTTTTACATTTTAAACCTAGTAATTGCTTCTCTCTAAGACAATAGAAAAACCTCTAGCTCTAGACATTTATTTTTATTTTATTTTTTTTTATTTTATTTTACATTTGTTAACTAGGATAATACGACTGGATTCATGTCCATTTTCAGCGGAGGCCCGGGGAGAAAAGCTCCAAACAGTAGTAAATTGTATTAAAGTCACAGAAACAATTACAATTCACAGCACATTAACAAATACTTTCCATATTATCATGCAGGATGATAGAGAATTGACACAGTAAAGATATTTACAGTCAAAGCTAGGTAACCTGGGATCTATGCATAATCAGGGAATAAGCTAGCCAGGATTTATGCAATGGCAATTCCGTATTGACCCCACAGAAACAATTACAATTCACAGCACATTAACAAATACTTTCCATATTATCATGCAGAATGATAGAGAATTGACACAGTAAAGTTATTTACAGTGAAAGCCAGGTAACCTGCGATCTATGCATAATCAGGGAATAAGCTAGCCAGGATTTATGCAATGGCAATTCTGTATTGACCCCAAGTATTGTTTAAGTTTAGCTTTAAACTGACTTAAAGAGGAAAGTGAGGTAATATCAGGAGGTAGTTTGTTCCATGTTCTACCTGCAGAGTTGGTAAGGAGAGAGTCACCGGCTATGTTATTAATTTTGCAGGTCTGGATGAGGAGTCGGCTGGATGAACGCAGTGGTCTAGGGTTGTTACATGGGGTAACCAGTTTTTTAAGCGAAGGAGTGTAGTCAGGGTTGTATATTATTTTGTGGGTCAGAACTAGTAAGTTGTATGATATTAAATTCGATAGCTCAAGCCATTTAAGCTGGGTTAGATTGGTACAATGATGGGTCCTGAAAGGTGACCCAGTAAAAAACCTGGCGATATGATTGTAACAGATGGTGAGTTTGTTCATGACAGTTTTACTGGTATTATGGAAAACAGGGGATGCATACAGGAGAGTAGAGAGAAGGTGAGTTGCCTTCAGTTCCCTGGCTGCTTCACTGAAACTGAGAGATAACACAATTGTAAAACAATTTCAACTTATTTTCTTGCAGTATTGCAAGTTAACTCTGTATGATTCAGCTTCTACTGTTAAAACATACATTTGCACAGATATATAGTTTATATACATCTCTATTCTTTTCCAGTAGGATACTCTTTGGTCACATCCTTGAAGGCTCAGTACTGTACAAACCCTGTTCAACACACAATGCTGCACCAGTAGTTTAATATACATATAACATATAGTTCTCTTACATTTGTAAGATAAGCATATGAATCATGTTGATATTCACAGATTACATACATTATGATTATTTACAAAAATCCAGACAGCAGGGCTGGCAGTGTCACACCCACCATACATATGCAAGTGAGTTTTAGATGAAACATATGAACTGTCATGTCTAGAAGGTAGACATACATTAGGTTGTGTATATCTCAGAAACATTATTCATAAATGCTAAACAACACATTTTCATTATGTGAAGATTGCTGCTATATTGCTTCCAAGAAAAAGATTTAACATTATCATTTTTTTTTACGTTTACAGTCCTATTAAAAAAATATGAGAAATGAGCTTCTTAAAACACTTTTAAAAATCTATCTTGTAGCTTGATTTGTACCTGTGATAGGCTGTATTATTTATTAAAAGTCACTCCCCTTATACAAGCCTTGCCTCTAGATGATTGTCACTGTAAAAGTGACTCCCAGACCCCATATGGGAAGAAGAGGTTGTTAATGGATCGACTCCTCTTACACCCTGTGCCGCAAAGATAGCTCAATGTCAGGTGGAACTTATTTTTTCAGTACTGTCCAGAGTGATGAAAATTTGCCATGTTGTCAAACATGGTTGAGCTACCTAAGTCTAAATTTTTCACATTTTTCCTTAAGCAGTGCACCCTCTTTGTCTGCTGCCAAGTGAAGAGCAAATGCACCTTAAAATTAAGGTAAATGAACAAAAGACATGTTGTGATAACTTGCCATGTGATGTCTGCACACAATTCAGTCAATGCTTCTTGTGCCTTATGTATCTCAGTTAACGTCATTTTACCTTGCAGCATAAAACTTGATGTCCATCAGGTGCATTTACTGCAGTACTGTCCCTAATGTGTGGGGCTACACAATGACACCAGTTATACCTGAGCTACCTAAGGCAGCCTAAATTTAATATTTCACTTTTTTCCTTAAGTAGTGAATCATGTATACATGATGTCAAGTGGAGAGCAAATAGAAAAGTCATTAGAAGGGTAATATATGTTAGGAGAATTACAGATAGTGAATGAAATGCAATGCAGGGGTATATGTAACAAGGAATGGAATAAGCAGTGCATTCAAATAAGCAATTATTCCTTCTCACATCTCCTTGCAATATCAGACATAGTGGAATACATTAACAGAATTGTAGTTAATCACATATTATGTCAAAGTAGACAATCCGATGATCACATGTTGTTAGCAATAGAGATAGTTGATTTTTTTAAACACACAATGGCATCAAAAAATGTAAAGAAACATATATTCAGACAATCTACTGTAAAAGTATCATGTTAGTGGAATTGAACCTTGCATCAGATATACTTCATCTATAAGCTCAATGAACTTATACCTTTTGCCACAAAGAAAGTGAACTATCAGGTGTATTTTCTTCCCTAAGTACTATCCAGAGTGCAGACATCCAGGCAAAGCTTCTAGGCTGGTTTGTACTACTATTTCTTTAAGCTGCAAAAGTGATTTTTGCACTACTAAGCAGCATGCAAATGATACAAGAAAAAAGTATATATAAAGTATTGCAGCTAACATAATTTATATGTATATGATGGGCCAAATGTGTTATATGCGACAGGGAGTTCTTTGGATTTGGCCCTTAAACAAGGGTATTGAAAGAAATATTTCTCCATACTTCCCAGATTTGCCACAGGCAAACACATATATTAGTAAGATGATAAATAGTTTAGATGTAATGATAATGTAACATTGTTAAGTCACACTAAAAGTGCAATGCAAACAATTATGACAGTTGTTCAAAAAACAGCCCAAAAGGCTCCAAGTAAAACCACACACTACTTCATGAATTATAAAAAGCCAAGTTTTATTAAACCAATGAACTGAGAGCTTTTGTCCGGTTATATCCCAGACTTCATCAGAATCAATGAATTATACAAATAAACCATTTAAATATCCCTGTAATACAATCACCTGTCCCTGCCTAGCCAACCAAATACTAATCTGGTGTTAAAAACTATTAAATTGTACTTAAAAAAAAAACAACAATGGTACTACATATAAAATACACTATGAAAATACATCCAACAATTAAAAATTATTGCAGTCAATACAATATTATCAACAGCAGCTGAAAGGTATGATAGTGAAACTTAACATATGATCTAAGCTTCAATATACTGTTAATACTTAATTGATTGTTGAGCCCTGGGGCCAAATTAATTCCTTGGTATCTAAGAGTTCTACCTAAGGTCTCCCCCTGGGATCTTTGTGAACTACCTCAGCTCCCAAATAAAAATTGATGTCCAGGATGTTTGTCAGTATGTTTAGCCAGGGAATTATTAGGTCTTAAATGTCTGATGTCTAATATGTGTTCATATATGCGATCTCTAAATCGCCTCTGAGTTTTACCTAGATAAAAACCTAAACATTGTTGGCACTGAGCTATATATACAATGCCTCTAGTATTATAGTTACAGCAAAAGGTGGGCTTGATCAAAATGCCATTGACCAAAAAAGCATCACTGACCCAAATGTGGGTACATTGTGGACATGACCCACATTTAAAGGTTCCATTCCTCTTCGGGTTTCTACAAAAAAATGGAAATCTCTTCAATTTCCAAAAAATTCTTTATAGTCTTCCATTTCCTATAAACTACACGGGGTTTTTCCAACATAATCCAATATGCCATCAAAACAAGGAAAAACTACCCCAATTCTTTTTCAGGATATGTAACAAATCAGAATGTTCAATGGAATATGTAGTAATAAAAGCATAGGAACACTTTTAGGTTGTGACCGATTAATTAGATGTACCTACACAAACACCATCCAATTCTGACCTTAAGGGTGATCTATAAATTAACCTGTCGATATTTATAACTAATTGAGATGGATAACCTCTGGCCACAAACATATCTACCAGCTTTTCCACCATGAAAGTCTCATTATCTGAGATCATTCGGGCCAGTTTCACATATTGGCCATTTACTAAACCTCTTTTTTGGTGATAAAGGTGACAGCTATCATAGTGTAAAAAACAGTTGGAGTAAGTAGGTTTTCTGTATATACTGCTAACACATCTCCTGTTGGCATAATCCTTACTTATTTCCAAATCAAGATAGCTGATACTATTATAGCAACTATAATAGGTATATTTAAAAAAAAGAGGTGGTGTTGTTACAATATTCAATGAAATTATGAATTTCATCCAGTGTTTCTTTCTACGCTATAAAAATATCATCAAAAAAATGGGTATAGGTAGCCCAAGGGTATTTACAGGGCAGCCCAAATAGGTATCTCTTTTCCCATGCAAACATAATAATGCTGGAAAAAATTGGGGTGCAAGCCACTCCCATAGCTACCCTGCATTTTTGTAGAAAATATTGGCCCTCAAAATAAACATAGTTGTTTTTCAAAATGACTTCCATAAATGTAGTTAAGACATTCACCTCGTCATTAGTGAATGCAGATGTAGAATATAAAAAATCTTGAAACCATTCAACCCCTATTTGATGGGGAATAACATTGAACAAGTTAACATCTACAGTTAAAAAAATATGTTGTCAGAAAATTCAAGATTTTTAATTTTTGTTAGAAAATCCCAAGAGTCCCTGCATAAATATAGGTAGGAATCCAAACATTTTTTTAGTTTGAAATCAATGTATTTAACTAGTGGATGGATTTTGCCCCCCACCCCCACATTCACAATAAGTCTCAATGGAGGGTCCAAAATACTCTAATGTATCTTGGGAATCCCGGAAATGGAGGCCTCAGTAGGATATTCACAGATCAAAAACTTGTGGTCAAACATATCTTTCAAAAATCAATTGATACGTACATAGGATACATTTACAGCATTAAGGGAGGCTTCTTCATAAGTATCACCATCAAAGAGCAAGGTATTCATTCGATTATTATAGTCTACTTTGTTCATTATTACAACACATCTGCCCTTATCGGGCTTCATTATCCTAATGTCTGTACTTAACTTTTTCAACAACTGAAATTCAGTTTTAGTGAGGTTGTATTGATTATTCTGGTTAGGACTACTTAACAAGCTCCTAAAGTCAAAGTCACACATTTTTTCACATAATACCAAAGGCATTTGAAGAATGGGACTAAATATACTTTTTCAGACAAACTCTTGTCCTGAAGAATATAAATTGTTGTCATGAAAATTAAGTTTTAAATTAAGTTTTCTTAAAAAACATTTTGAGATCAATAATAACATTCTCTACTTTAGCTTTATAAGAGGGTACAAAATTAAACCCCTTACTTAAGAATTCGCAATGCTGAACATCAAATCTATTTTCAGTGAAGTTGTAAAGTTTAACATCACCTTTTACACTGGATATAATACAAGATCCTTCATTCATGTCCACATTCAGGGAAAATCCATTAACAAAAGCACTATCTGTAAACAAGATTATCTCATCAGAGCACTTTGATAACCATTTGTTGGCTCTCTCCATTGATGCCAAGTTGTCTGTTGACCAATATTGTGATTCCTTAACCGCTCCAAACATCTTAGAGGGGCTCATTCCAAAGGCATATTCTCATTGTCACAGTCCATGTCCCCATTATGTGTGTTGGTATGCTGGCTATCAGTTATTTCTTCTTGTTCTCTCATAGAGGAAACCAGAACATGGTAGGTATGCTCCCAACTATAATCCAGCCTATACCTTTCCCATTTTCCTCTCCTTCTGATTTTTGACTTCGCTCATAATTTTATCCACTTTTTCAAATATTTAATTTTATCTGTCCCCTGAGTGTGAAAATAATAAATCATTGGTAATACACTGTTCAAGCTCAATGATCTCCTTATGGAGAATATCTAGATCTTTATGGTTGTGCTTGACCATTACCTCCAGCAACTCACACCCATGCCGATCAAACAGTTCAAGCAACTCAAAATGCAGGGGTGAATTCTGCACTAGTCCATTAGGAAACTTGCATGTTCTAAGTCCATTCAGGACCTGCTTGTTCTTGATACACTGACAGTTGTCCTTTCCTATTTATCTGTGAATGTCTGGATGATTGGGATATTGCCAACAGTCAGCACAGGCATGTATTCATATGATATTAAACAAAGACTGCAATCACTGCAGGTGTAACCCTTTCATTCTGTTTGGTGCATCCTTTTATTATCTGTCCTTTCATAATAGCAACTCTTTCTGTGCATTCTTTAAATGTGTTATCTTTAACAATGCTTATAGTGCTCCCTTTAATAAGAACAACCTTTCCTACTAAGGGCCAGTAACTATGGTAATTTAAGCCAGCATTTGAATGTTAGGACTACTGTTACTGTAAATCAGTCAGTGTACTTGCAGCTCTTTTAATAAAGTCTCTTCTCCCTGACACACCCTTTGTAGCAATGAGTGGAGAATGTGAAAGCCGATTGCTCCTGCAGTCAAGGTAATCACACACCTGCAAGCCATTAACAGGAAACACTTCTCAGTGATGGTCCTTGCATTGCTAGGGTGTGTATATGCAACTGTGTACGTTCTTACACCATGTTTATATTTCCTATATTAGTGTAGCTTTTAATATTCGGAAATGCTAATGATTTGATACCTCATTTGCATAATCATAATGCTCACAGGGCTGACTCTACACTATATATAAAGGTAATGGTGTACCTAATGCTCTTGTATTGTACTGGGGAGAGTGTTGAGAAACACAAACCTCAATATTGCTAGTAAAACAAAACTGCAAGATTTATCTATTTTCTACAATACTGTGTTGTCAAGTTATGTGGCTGTTTCTTAAATAGTGCCTTTATTTTAACATTAAAAGGTGATATACATGGACCTATAAAAAGCATTTGTATAATTTTAGATTTATTTACTTTTCTCCTTCTTTTTGCCATAGCCAGGTCTGCAATTCTAAAATTATGCTACACAATGCTATCTGACCAATATATTATTATTATTTTATTCTGTATGTCATGTTTTCACACTTATTGCAGATTATAAGGTTTGCCATTTTTGTCTGTGTTAGCAGGGAAAGAAAAAAGTATTGCTTTTTTATTTCTACCAGACTGAGCTCCACAAGAGTGGATATGGCAGTTGTAACCTTTTGTTGTTAGCTTTCTAATGCTGCATTTATATTGTTAATGTAGCAATGTATTACAAATTTTACATCTGTGTTATACCTATTGCAGAATTATTATAACATCTGTGCTATTTGATTTTTAAATATACTTCTTCTGTGGTTGGAGGGTTAGGGGATTAGGGGTGATGTGGGGGTGGATTGGTTGGATGGATTGTGTGGAGTTGTTGGGTGATCAGGTGGAGGGAGATTGGGGTTGAAGGGGTGGGGGGATTGGAGAGACTGGGGAGCTTGGGAGGCCTAACTTGTGTATAGGCATGAGTGAGTACTTAACATGTAGAAATCATTTGTGTGCATGTTGGTTGCATACAGTCACACAGAACTGAGCTGGCAGCCATCCTGTACATTTATTTTATTTATATATATATATATATATATATATATATATATATATATATATATATATATATATATATATATATGTTATTATGTGTGTCTTTTTTCTGTTTCTTCTCATACAGGGTTATAGCACCCAAAAAGACACCTGTACCCTGTATGTGACCTTATAAAGATGCAAAAAATATGTAATTATCCAGGCCTTACATCTCCATGGAGATTTTCTGTTAGGGAGAAGTAAAGGTGACCAATCTGGCAGAGACAGGATATGGCAGCAGGTGGTCAATGACCTTAATTCATTTGGAGACCATGGGAGATCCTATTCCCAGGTAAGACACCAGGTAACTGACATAATAACCTATAACCACCAAAGGGCCATTGCAATTTCCTGTGAACAGGTGGCTACAGGGAGTGGTCCTGCTACCAAACCACCACTAACTGAAAATGAGGAGTTCCTGACAAATATCGGAGACCAAGATAGCTCATCATTGGGTTCCACCAGAATCCTTATAGTTGGTACAGATGTGGACAACACAGAGTGTCACAAGATGACCTTCCAGGTATGCAGGAAGCAAAAAGGGCCATTATTGTATCTTTATATGCATAAATCTCAGGTGTCATATATATATATATATATATATATATATATATATATATATATATATATATATATATATATGTATATATGGGTCTACTTTGTTTCATTGAAAGCTCATTTCACTGAATTTGAATTCACCCTGACCAAATCACTGAAAGCGCAAATTACTGAAAACGCATTTCACAGAATCTCATTTCACTGAAGTGAAGTAGTACTGGCACTGTGTAGAGTACTGCAAGCCAAGTAAAAGGTATATGCCCTTTTCCTCACTGTAGTGCAATCCTGAAGTTAATATATAGTTAGGGTGGATGTGGGGACACAGCCCCCTACATCAGGGGGTGTTGGGGGCGTAGCTGTTCACTTATTTTGGATATATATTATCTTCTAGAAAGAGTTAGTTATTACTGTTGTAAGTATGCATGTCTATGGTTTAAAATGTATTGTTTTGAAGCTTTCTGTGAAATATAATATAAAACCAAACTTGGTGGTGACTACGCCCCCCACACCCCCAATATGGGGGCTGTGCCCCCCCACCCCCCTAACTACATATACTAACTCCAGGATCGCACTACAGTGGGGAAAGGGCATATACCTTTTACTTGCCGTACAGTACTCTACACAGTACCAGTACTTCACTTCAGTGTAATGAGATTCGGTGAAATGAGTTTTCAGTAATTTGAGCTTTCAGTGATTTGATCAGGGTGAATTCAAATTAAGTGAAATGAGCTTTCAATGAAACAAAGTAGACCCATATATATATATATATATATATATATATATATATATATATATATATATATATATATATATGTAGTTTACTATCAATTGTGCGAATGACAAGCTGTCGGCACATATGCTGCCGAAAATCAGATTGTCATTTGCACAGTATCAAGTGTATGGGGTTGTTGAACACACTTATGTGATAGCAGTAGTGCATTCGCATAAGTATGTTCGACAAACTGAAAGGAGATCAGGGTACAGTGCGGATTGGAAATTCACCCATATCCCGACTGTAGTGCGATCTCGGAGTTGGAATATATTATTAGCAGGGAGTGTGGGGGGGTGCATGGAGGCTTGCCCCCCTGAAAAAACATGATATGTTGTGTAGGAGTTTGATTTACATCAGCTCCTATACGGATATCATGTGATGTTTTCTGTGACAATGTCGACTCAAATGTGTAGATCATTTGGGTCGACTTTGTGCAGGAGTCGAGATTCCAGGTTTGGTGGTTTATTTCAGTACTGCAAACGGCAAATGTTTTGCCTTTCGCAGTATTGATAGTAAACCTATATCTATATATATATATATATGTGTGTGTGTGTGTGTGTGTGTGCAAAAAATCAGACAACTGCGTGTGACTCAAACTACAGTCATACAAGTTTGCCTTGGATTTGGTAGGCAGCCAACTGTTCTTGTCTCCAACTTTTTTTATGAGAACCTTTTTAATCAGCACTTGTGAAGGAGACTGTTCTCTTGTTTCATTTGCATTGTGATACTTAGCATACTTCTTTCTTTTCCATTGCTCTCTTACAGCCACTTCTGGGTTGCAGGCAGCCAGCAACCCTGTACATGGTACACATTTTTGTTTATTAATACTGTATACAAAGTAAATTCAGGCCTATATGACAGTAGAGTTTTTGTAGCTTTAGCATCTTATGAAGTTAACATAACTTTATTATGAAGAAGATATGTGATCAGTTTTATTCTTCATTTTTCTGTTTGTAGTGTTTATTGCTTGTTATCATAGGTGATCCTGTGAGTGGCACTATGGAACTCCTACCACCTGATGTTGGAGTATCAGTAGCCTCTGATGATGGTGGTGGTGATGAAAAGGCACAATTTGAGGCTGCAGGGGATCAGTCTGACACTGAGGTTGTGACTTCCACATCCTCTGCCCAAGTTTCAGATGCAGTCAGTAGGCCTGTCCATATCCAGGACACACAGATCTCTGATATAGGACAAGTAGATGTTGATACAGTTGATCAGGTTAGTGTAGTTAGTCCTGTTTCAGAGATGGTTGCTTCTACCTGTACCCATCATGAGCTGTGGTGCCACACAGAAGGGTTTGTAGGGATACTTGGAGGAGGCTTGCTGTCCACTCTCCTCATGAAGCTTGTGTGTCATTAGGTACCACCAGATGTATGTGTAGGGCCATAGTGGAGGCACAGGCACATACCACCATGGCCTAGGAAGAGACAGTGCAACTACTGAATGTCATGCATTCTGACATGAGTGACTCCCAGAATCATGTGGACAACTCCTTAAACAGGATGAAAGACATACTGGATCAGGCAGTTTCTATGAAGGAACATCTGTTGGAGGAGGGTGAGCATCCATCTGGCTACCCCATCTTCTAGTGCTAGCAGATGTGGCCATGCAAGATCATGTTCCAGCATGGCACTACAGCCACTGCGCCATCAGTAATTGTAGTGTTAACACCTAGATGTGGTAGGCCACAGGGTTGTGATTCTGAACATAGTCCTGATTACAGCTTGTCCAATAGACATTGTTCACGTTCAGGTAGTACCAACTTCTAGCCAGAGCCACGGAAGTGCCAGTACAACTCATAACATAGGTAATTCTCATGGTGAGAGACAACAACACTGAACTGAGTAGTCTGTCATGCACAGCTCACACCTGTCCATGATGCCATGACATAGTGCTAGCACAGGGCTTGTGAATCACACACATGTAAACTATTCAAGCAGTACTGTTGAGAGCTATACATCTGTTGTTACTGGCCCTGAATACTGTATATTCTGAGAGACACATGTGTTTCTTACTTGCACATACTCACTACTTTTGTATCAACCTTGGCCTCCTACCCCCCCCCCCCCGCCCTGTGCAAATGATGATAACTCTTCCTTGCCCTTTGCACGTCTTTGGTTGTATATCAGTCTGATGCACACAGTACATAGCTGATGCTTGCTTATTCACAAGATTGGATTTATTGATATGTATTGCAGAGCTAAAGTTTTTTATTTCTTGTTCCTACTAATTAGTGAGTGACTTACTACTATATTATTGTATCGCATCAATTTTCAATTAGTATTGTCATTACAGTATTGCAAACATTAGGTACTTCAGTCTTGCTTCTTGATATAGTCATGTAAATGAGGGTATACTTGACCTGTTCCAAGTTTTATGGACAGTGGTTAGTTGAAATGCTTGACTCAAATTATTGTTTCTAGCACATACCTGTTATGTTGCAAATATCTTACAGAGGATTTATTACTGACATAACTGTACATCTCAGACAAAAGGCTCTGCTTAAAGGTATATACATATTTCCTTACCAGAGCAATCAGCTATATAACATTTTTTTTCTTTACAGATTCCACGCTTACCTTGCCATTACAGCAGGTAACAATTGCATGCTTGGGGATTGTCCCTGTCTGATGCCTTCAGAACACAACCATTACATGGTTAATGAAAGTTGTGGTGTCAGATAGGCATCAGTTTTCATATCTGTATGTGCATGGGATCTTAGGTTTTGAGCTAGCTTGGATTGTGTGTGCTATCCTTTGCCTCTTAGCCATAGCCAGGAAAACTGCTGGCTCTCCCTCAGACTCTTCATCTGTACCCTTGCTGTCCTTGTTGAAGCCATTTCCTAGGAATTATATTGTATAACATGGCACAGAGTGTAAGTATTTCAACACAAGTGTCAGGGTCGTACTACAGTGACCTCCTGATATGTCTAGACACCGGAACCTTGATTTAAGAAAAACAAACACATGTTCTATGACAGTCCTAGTTTTAGCATGGGCAACATCGTATCCTTGTTCAGTGATTTTGTGTGGGTTTCTCATGGGTATCATGAGCCAGGGCTCCAGTGCATAACCTGATCCCCCACTAGGTGCCCTTGAGGGATGTCACCCCGTAGCAAACCTGATGTACAGCTCACACGTGTGCCATATGTGTGAATCCTCAAAAATGCTTGTGTTACCTGCACAGACATTGTAGATGATCCTTTGGGCATTACACGCAACCTGACAGTTTATATAGTGGAAACCTTTTCTAAAGATGTACCTCCTTCCTAGTTCCCCAGCTGGGGCTTTTATTTCTATGTGTGTGCAATCTATGACCCTAAAAACCTGCAGGGAAATGTGCTATTGCATACAATTCCTGCATGGTTCTTGGTCTATCTTGTGGTGTTTGTGGGAAACAGATATGGTCCCTTGCATGCAGAAGCACTACTTTTAAAAATTGATGTAATATTCTAGAGGCTGATGTCTGTGACACTATATCCCCTGTTGGTCTCTGGAAAGTACTAGTAGCTAGTATATGTAATGTTAAATATACCTTTGTTTCCACTGGGATGGGTCCTCCTCAATTTTCCTGTGACCTGAGGTGGAGGCAGAAGAGGTTACATATTTCCTCCAGTGTTTCCCTGGCCACCGTGTATCTCTCAACAATTTTTCTTTCATGCAGTCCATGATAAGATAAATAGCTTCTAAACACCCTTCTTCTTCTTCTTCTTCTTCTTCTTACCTGAGGTCTGACAGAAACAGCAGCAGCACCCTGATTTAAAGCCTGTTGCACATGCAGTATAATAATAGCAGCAGCAAACCATAACATGTTTTTTTAATGTGTAATCATGCCTGCATTGCAAAAGGTTTTGGTGTACAGGGCAAAAGCCTACATCAAGTGTACACGATTAATTTATAAATCCCTGAATATTTCCACCATATTGGATTGGTTAATTAACATGTACTTTGGCTCATTATGCTTTCATTAACATATTCTGCCATTTCCCTTCCTTTGGCCCTACCCATCATGTAGAGCTGATTAATGAATACCATAAAGCATGCTATTCTGTTGGCAGCAATGAGTGACACCAATATGATCACTACACTTCTTGTAGCTCTTTATGAATCTGTCCCTAACTGTATGATCTGGGTTGTGGGCTGAGTGGTCAATGCAAAAAGAAGCAAGGAAAGGGACACCTATAGTCTTTTGATCCTCCCCAAATTAATTATTCATAAATTATGTGAACCCACTTTAAAATGCGTCATCACACTCTGATAAATAATTATCAATATCTGAACAAAACTTTCTGGGAAACCAAATGCTGTCAGGGCCTGAAAAAGATACTCTAAGCAGACTTTGTCAACAGACTTTTTTAAACTGAAGACTACAATTAAACATAGCTGCTTCCAACTCACCTGCACATTTCAAGAAGAGGTGGGCCTTACAAATGCTACTGAACATTTGTTTATTCTTTACAAACCTGCTCTGATCTGGATGCAGAATGGTTTAAACTTAGCCTACAGCCTCTTCATCCAACCCCCTAAAATGTTCTAATTTTTGTGCCTTTCTCCATGAGAGCAGAACCAGGCACTCTCCATCCCCATGCAAACTGTTACAGATATCAACAAAATCTTCTAGATTTTCCCCCTGTATATTAGAATATTATCCGTTTTGAGTTTTTTTAGCTTTCATATATCTTGAAAATGTTCTTGAAAAAGAAAATGTTTTACTTACATTTACCTTTTTCCTTCCTCTTCCCCTCCCTCAAAATCCTTCCAAAAATTATTTTATTTTTTTATTTAGTTTACATTTGTTTACCAGTAAAGTCTGACTGGACACAGGTCCTTTTTCAGCAGAGGCCCGGTGAGAAAAGCTCCACATACAACAGTAATCAGAATCAGTTACAAATAGAGAAATTGATTCACAGTAGACAAGTTGGTGAACATAACTTGGAACTTTTAGTTATGTACTTACCATAACTTTAGATGTTTGGGATCCATCTCGCCTACATTCTGTACTGATGGGTTTGGAGCCGATCCTCGGCTCCGACTCGGCACGCTATACTATAGAGCGAAGTCTCTTATTGGCTGAGCTATTCTACATCCCAGGATGCACCACCACAGCTTCCCCAGATCTTGTTTGTCCGCACACATGCACACACACATAGACTGTTGATATAATATTGCCAGGTGTTTCAAGATGAAACGACTAAACTTGAACCGTCCGGTCTCTTCTGATCTCCAAGGCAGGGGGAAGGAGGGTGGGTTATTAGGAATGTAGGCGAGATGGATCCCAAACATCTAAAGTTATGGTAAGTACATAACTAAAAGATGTTATGTGATCCTATCTCGCCTACATTCTGTACTGATGGGACAGCGTCCCTAGCACCTGATTCCTGGGTGGCTCACTGGAAAACACTCCTGAGAACTGTGGAACCGAAGGAAGCTCGCCCCTGAGATGCCACGTCCAATTTGTAATGAGAAATAAATGTGTGAGGAGAGGACCAGGTAGCCGCAGCACAAATGTCACTAATGGCAAGCTTAGAATGAAAGGCTGTCGAAGTAGCCATAGCCCTTGTAGAATGAGCTTTCACTGAGTTTGTAAGTTCTTTATTAGAAAGGAAGTAAGTATGGCTGATGCAGTCCCTGATCCACTTGGCAATAGTGACCTTTGTGATGGCTTTGCCCAATTTATTGTCCGAGAAGGACACAAACAACTGATCTGTTTTCCGTGTTTGGTGCGTCCTATCTAAATAGAAACGCAATTGCCTGTGAACATCCAATGAGTGGAAGATATATTCCGCTCTGTCTGAGTAGTTTGGGAAGAAAACTGGAAGTTCCAATGACTGTTGAAGACAAAAACTAGAACAGACCTTGGGAACAAAGGATGGATTAGGCCTGAGGGATACTCTATCCTTGTGAAAAACCAGGTACGGTGGTTTGACACATAGGGCTTGAAGTTCCGAAACTCTTCTGGCTGATGTAATTGCCACCAAAAAAGCAGTCTTCCAAGAAAGAAATTTCAAGTCACAAGTTGCTGCCGGTTCAAAGGGGGAAGAGGTCAAAGCACCTAACACGAAATTAAGATCCCACGGTAGAGCGGGATGAGAAATCGGAGGTCGTAGCAGCCCAGCACCTTTCATGAAGGCTTTACACAACTTATTGCTCATCAAAGGTGGGTCTATACTTTCATGAAAATTAGAAATAGCTGCCAATTGAACCTTGATGGTAGAGACTGAAGAACCTTGATTGAATAAAGAAGCTAAAAACTTCAAAACTTCTGGCACCGGGGCAGTAATGGGATCTAATCCCCGGAGTTGGGCCCAAATAGCGAATCTCTTCCATTTGCTGTTATACATTTTTTTAGTCGAAGTCTTGTGGGCCGAGGACAAGATATGTATGACTTCTGAGTCCAAAACATGGTTCCTGACTATGGTCGGAAGTGGAGGAGCCAAGCTGTTAACCTCAACAAGTGAAGGGACTGATGAAGCTGTCCCGACTGGTGGATCAAGAGGTCTGGAACCTGGTCCAGGAACCATGGACCGTCCAGTGTGTATTTCCGAAGAAAGGGCAGCCAGACTTGATGAGGCCAGTATGGGGCAACTAAAATCATCTTGCTCTGCAAGTGAATCACCTTCTGGATCACCCTGGGAAGAAGGGGAACTGGTGGAAAGGCGTACAGTAGGCCGGTGGGCCAAGCTTGGACTAGGGCATCCTTGGGAAACTCCCCCGGAACTGGGGTGAGAGAGAAGAACTGTTGACATTTCGTGTTGAAAGGAGTTGCAAAGAGGTCGCAACAAGGAGTTCCCCATCTTCTGAAAATCTGAGTTGCCACTCTGTCGTTCAGAGACCACTCGTGCGGGGAGAGAATAGTTCTGCTCAGTCTGTCGGCTATCACATTGGATCTCCCTGGAATGTGTGTTGCTACCAAGAAACGGTTGGTTGCAATCACCCAATCCCATACTTTCATGGCCTCTCTGCAAAGGGGGTAGGACCTGGTCCCTCCCTGCTTGTTCAGGTACCAGACTACTGACATGTTGTCGGACTGAATGGCAATCATGCCCTGGGGGAGGTAACTGTGTAGTGCTTGTAGCGATAGAAGCACCGCCCTCATTTCCAGTATGTTGATGTGGAGGGAACTCTCGTTGGGGTGCCACTTGCCTTGGACTGACCTGCCCAGGTAATGTCCCCTCCACCCCATCTGGGAGGCGTCCGTAGTCAAAGTGGCCACTGGAGGTGGAGGAATGAAGGGTCGCCCCTGATCCAGGTTGGAGGAAAGAAGCCACCAATGGAGGTCCTGTTTGCACGTCTCCATGATCAGAATGAGGTGACTGAGAGGGAGATCCTGATAAGACCACTGGACTGACAGGAGCCACTGGAGAATCCTCATATGCAATCTTGCTAAGGGAACTAGGAGAACGGTAGCCGACATGGAACCCAACAGTTGTAGGACCATCCTGGCTGGGGCTCGGCGTTTGAGGAGCAATGCTCGAACTTGAGACTGTAATATTTCTATCCTCTCTGTAGGAAGATAGACCCGCATTTGCTTTGAGTCTATCTCTACTCCGATAAACCGTATGCGCTGAGATGGCAGCAACACAGACTTTTCCCAATTGAAGGTGATTCCTAGGGAGTTGCCTAGAGATATAGTGGCTGCTAGGTTCTGTAAGAGTAGATGCCTGGAGGTGGCAGTTAGGAGCCAGTCGTCTAGGTATGGAAACACCTGGAATCCTAGTCTTCTCAGGTGAGCAATCACCACCGCCAAACATTTGGTGAACACCCTGGGGGCTGTGGTGAGACCAAAGGGCAGTGCACGGAACTGGAAATGACTGTCTCCCAGGCTGAAGCGCAAGTGTCTTCTGGATGCCTGATCTATCAGGATATGATAATAGGCGTCCTGGAGATCTATGGAGCACATCCAAACACCTTCCTCCAGCAGCGGGAGAATGGATTGTAAGGTGACCATCCGGAACTTGGACTTCTTGACAGAACGGTTGAGTTTGCTGAGATCCAAGATGGGCCTCATGTCCCCGGTCTTTTTTGGCACCAAAAAGAATCTTGAGTAAGTCCCTAATCCGGTCTGGTCTTCGGGGACCGGTTGGATGACTCCTTTTTGAAGCAGCTTTGAGATTTCGATGGCTGCGAGATCCTGTTGACTGGGTGGTGGGTCTGGGATTTTCCAGGATGGTGGGGGGGCTGAGAAAAGGGAATGGTGTAACCTCCAGCAATGATTCGGAGCACCCATTGGTCCTGAGTGATATTCTCCCAGGCCTTTAGGTGCCTCGAAAAACGACCCCCGACTGGCTCCGGAGCGGCGCAGTCGGGCAATCCTTCAGGGATGCTGGAAGGTTGAGGAGCCACAAAAGGACTCGCAGTCTCCAGTGTTGCAGGGGCCTCTGCCGCCTCTGGGACGGCGTCTTCCTGAAAAATTTCCCCCTCCTCTGCCTCTAGAAGGGGAATCATCCTGCTGTGAGGGGTAAGTCTTTTGGGATTTATGGAACCACATTTTCCCCCCTCTTCTAGCCTTGGGATAAGGCCGGAAGGGAGTGGAAAAGCGTGCCCCTACGGCAGTCAAAGTCTTACCCTCTTGTTCACAGCGGGTCAAGGTGTCCTTTACCTTGGGTCCAAACAAAGAGGACCCATCAAAGGGAGCGTCGGCAAAGGAAGACTTGAAGGCCTCCGCAAAGTGACACAGGCAGAGCCAGGCTTGTCTCCGTAGAGCAACACCTGTTCCCACCGCTCTACTCGCCCCCTCGGCTGCATACGAAATGAGCCTCATGGACGAGTTCGATAATGATGATAAGGTAGCCAGCTGAGAGTTAACCATCTGGGCCAACTGCTCAGGTAGGTTACCAGAGATGGTATCTGAAAGTTCCTTGACCAGATCCCTCTGAAGTCTGGTGAAGTGCGTCAGATAATTCAGAGACCTTAAAGTAAAGGCTGCTGAAGTAAGGGTGCGCTTCCCATACCAATCCATGCTCCTGGACTCTTTATTAGGAGGATGGATGGATGTAGACGCCTCTGCCACATCTTGTTGGGTAGCAGATGCCACCACCAGGGCATCTACGGCCACACCATTAGAGAGGAATTCCTTTTCAGGGGGGACTGAAAGAAATTTATTAGGGCGAGCTGGCACTGGTTCCACAGAATCCGGGTGCTCCCACGCCCTTCGAGAGATCAAATCCAGAAGCTCATCAAAGGGCGGAGACACCCAAGAGGCGGAGGGCTGAGCCCCGAAGGCCTTGAGGAATACCGACTCCTCAGCAGAAGGGGGTTTGGACTGCCAGTCACCTCGTTGCTTCAGGATTTCTAAGATGTCCGCAAAGGAGACATCATCTGAGGACGACTTGGGGGACCCCTCCGCATCATCGAGGTCGGTGTCCGAGGTGAGAGACTCGTCCGGGGAGTCGATGTGCTTCCTCTTGCACTGTCTCTTCCTGGGAGGTTCCTCCAAAGAAGCCTCGGAAGGACCTCCAGGAAGGGGGAACCCCCAATGGGGGTGACCTCGGCCCCAGGGCTCCGCTGTCTTGAGACAGGGGGACTACAAAGGAACCAGTCTCCGTGCCAAGGGAAGGTGCCGGAGAGATGGTGGAGGTAGCCAATGAAGATTTGGCCAAAGCACTCCTCATGGCCCTGAAAGCCGGACCCCCCGAGTCCTGGGAAGGTCCGACCCCCAAGGCCACAACAGTAGACAGCACCCCTGCAGCCAACGCACCGAGAGGGAGGCTCGGAACTGAAACCATCGGTCCCGAAGCGTCACCCCCAGGGCCGACCGAGGAGGTCCGTGTACCGTACTCCGACCCGAAGGCCGGGGTTGGAGTAAGGGTCGGAGTCGACCCGAAAACCTCCACCGGCTCCACCAGCACCGACTCCAATGGTGCCGAGGCTGTTGGAGGAGGAATCAAGACAACAGGGTGGACAATCGGCTCCGGAGCCAACTGGGCTGGAGCCGAGACTAACTTTTGGAAGACTGGAGACTGAAACAGCCTTTGAAGCACCCTGTCTATATCCGAATCGGACATCCTCGAAGACCGAGAAGAGACCGATCGGGCCTGAGTTGACTTCTCTGCCGGTTCCGAAAGACTGGGGGACCGGCTCCGAATAGTCTCAAGTAGTATCGGCGCCGAGGGAGATTCCACCAGCACAGCAATTTCCCTCGGAGCCGATGGGGACTTCGGCACCGAGGTAGAAGAGTCTGAGCGAGCGACCTTTCTCGGCTCCGAAACCAATGGAGCCTGAGAAGGTGACCCGCCTCTCGATGCTCGAGTGTTCGGCTCTGAAGACAGAGGAGTCGAGGCTGGAGGCATCGAGGCAGACCATTCCGACCTCGGCTCCGAAGTCCGTGGAGCCAATGGAGAAGCCTGCCTTGATTTTTTTGCTGTCGGCTCCGACGGACTGGTCGGAGCCGAAGACTTCTTCTTCCTGGAGGGAGAGGGGGAAGAAGATAAAGCCTCCTCAAAAGAAGGGGTGATAAGCCCCTTCTGTATCAATTTGTTTTTCCTCTCTTGGAGGACACGAGAAGAAATCGCGTGGCATACACTACAAGACTCTTGAAGGTGCTTAGGGCCTAGGCAATAAAAACATAGGGAGTGGTCATCCGTGATTGACATTTTGTACCCACACCTGGTACATTTTTTAAACCCCGAAGGCCTATGTTCCTTCGACATCACCACAAAGGCATGCACCAAAACCAGACTAAGGAAAAAACAACTAACCACACAGAGATGCCAAATCCCTCTAATTTAAACAGGATAGCCAGTAAATCAGACACAGACTGAAACTATAACACAGCTCTAGAAGAGCGCGAGGGCAAGGCCCCTCTAACTAAAATGGGACCTTGACATTAGAGGAACAAATACCACACAAATAACTTTAACTAACAAAGGAGGCTGTAACACGGCCTGAAGTAGAGCGCGAGGAAACCCCTACTATTTAAGCGGGAACCTAACGCTAAAAATAAATTCACGCAAACTTTCAACAAACACACAAAATGATAAGTAGCTGTTAAAACAGCTTTTTGGGTGAAAAGTTTGACAGAAAAATTGTCAGTAAAGAGTACTTAGCTCAGCCAAGTCGAGACCACGTCTAATGCTGTCAAGCGGCAAACGAGATCTGGGGAAGCTGTGGTGGTGCATCCTGGGATGTAGAATAGCTCAGCCAATAAGAGACTTCGCTCTATAGTATAGCGTGCCGAGTTGGAGCCGAGGATCGGCTCCGAACCCATCAGTACAGAATGTAGGCGAGATAGGATCACATAACATCAAAAATATATGACAGTACAAATGACTAAAAAATATATTACCTGAAATTATTTAACTATAAAACAGTATACACAAATTGCATATTTATGCACAGCCAAGCAGAAGCAAAAAAAGTTGAAGAACTAAGTTGATTAAAAAGTCATGAAAAAGGGGTGGAAAGAGGGTTGAAGAAGGTAAGAGAAGGGCATGAGTTAGAAGGTTTGGTGAGGAAGTGTGTGGTGACAAGAGTTAGATAGTAAGTGTAGGTGGAGAGGAGTTAGAGAGAGAACAGTAGGGATTGTGAGAAGTTATCCAATTAATGATGTGAAGTGAGGCAAATGCTTTACAGTTCCTCACAAATTTAACAATGTCTGCTCTTTCCACATATTCATATACAGCCATATCTCACAAATGCAATTGATGTTTTGGAGTTTCACATTTATTCACTAATTTCTGTGTTGCTGGTCTTCTTCCTGTTCATCTCCATTTTCCAACTACAGATTCTGGTTCAATTCCACAGTGCTCCTGATTCTTCTGGTCAACTCCTCTGCTCTTCTCTGTCTCTCAAGTATTACCCTTTGGAACAGTAGAAAATGTTCCACTGGTAAAATCTCTCTGTGCCATATGTGTGAATCCAAAAAATGCTTGTGTTACCTGTGTTAGCTTGTGTTATAAAAAATACAGCCTGATGGCTGCCTCCATGGCAGCCATGTGATGACCACTTCATGCTCCAAAAGGCTAAGGCAGCAGCAGCAATCAGGAACTGGTCAAATGATCAGCAAGCATAGACAGGCAAAGAAAAAAGTATCCAACATCCTGCTTTACCTATAAATATGCTGTTGTTCATATTGGCCTAAATGCAAAAGCAAATCACATATTAAAACCTCTGTATGTCATTATGTTGGCATATCCAGCAATCAATGATGCACTCCAAGATAACATGCTTACAGAATCCAGTCCTTAACAATTAATTCCAGGAGGATGCCACATGGGCTATGGCAGCCCCAGACCCCTGAATAATCTATCTGCCTTTGTGGCTTAGGTCAGTACCATACTTAAATTAATGCAGGTGTTAATCACAGGCATTAGCAGACATATAGAAAACACTGGCAAGGGGTAGGGAGTCAAAAAACATGAGAAAGAAAAGCCAGGTAACAAAAGTGCATTTATATGAACAGCTGTTATCTCATGTTTCTTCACACCTATCCCTAATTCTTATATATAGGACTCACTCCAACATGTACATTGTAGTACAGCACAGACACAGTACATCAAATGCCCATTTCAAGCTGCCTCAGTACAGTTAAAGATAATAAATTTGAATCTACCCATATATTAACAGCTAGCCCATACATTAAACAGAAGGCCTAACATGACTTTAAAGAATAGCCACAGACTGGGGAAATATGCACTATTTTGATCAGATAATATTTAAAAATATTTGCTATCAACATGCTTCCCCCTCTTATAAGTGGGCATCTTCCAAGCAAAATGCAAGAAAACACACAGCATTAATATGTGAGGACTGATATTCAAATATTTACTGTAATATAGACAGAGCAAGTAACAGCTAAGTTTTAACAGCAGGAGTTCAGCCACTTTTAAAAAGTAGGAAAAAAACAAGTGGAAAATGTCCATATATATGCCATGCTGTGGTGCACTTCATAATATTTTAGGAGTAAAAGCTAATCACCAAAGTTTCCAATAAATCTGAAATCAGAAACAAATATTCAGGGCAAAACAAAAGGGTAATCAGGATTGCACTACATCATATTGCTGATTTCCCATTGCCTTACTGTCCTTTGAATTAACTGAACATTCTCTTGAGTAAGAAGGACCATCACTATGGTGTCCTTCTTCAGAAAAATGGTCTTTGTAAGGGTGAATAAGTGGAGGCCTTCCTTACTGAATTGTTCTAATCCTTCATAGATAAGCAAATTGTTAACACTCCAAAGACTCTCAATAATCCTAAAATTGCATGGGAACCTTCTCTATATAAACAACCAGGAAATGCAGCTATTTGATATGTGTCATAGGTTCATAGGTTGGTACTAGGCTATCGGCCCTAGGGCCTATGCAAGCCTAGCCATAACAATTCCCTGGATATTTCTTCCCACAATATTTACTTCTCTGGGCCCCTGTCTAGCAGGGCGACTGACATGATCTCCGGGGTGAATTTCCTATCTCCCATCCAGTCATCAAGGTTCCTTTTGAAAAGGGCCAATGAGGCACTCTGCTTGACATGTATGAACAGTCTATTCCAGAGTATGGGAGTCTCTGGGTCAGGAACCTATCCCTCCAGCATGTTTTGTTCATTGTGATGACAAGGTTTAGATCCCTGGAGCGTGTGGCTCTGAGGGATTGGGATTTCTTTAAGTGGAGCATGTCCAACAGCTCAGGGTTTGACATGGCCTTGTATGTTAAGCAGAGGTCACCTCTGAGTAGACGATATGCCACAGAGTATAGCTGGAGTTTTTTTAGACGGTCAGCATATGGCATCTGCTTTAGACCTGTGATTATTTTAATGAGGTGTTTCTGTGGCCTTTCCAGCTGTTGTAGATGTCTTGTGAGGTGCATACCAAACGGGGCATTATACTCTATAATGGGTCTAATGAGGGATGAGTACAGTGGGACAATGACCTCCTTTTTTCTGGATGAAAAGCCCTTAGTGATGAGGTGTGCCACATAGAAGGATTTCCTCACTGTTGTGGCGATGTGGTTATCGAAAGTGAGACCACTGTCCACCTGTGTCCCTAAGTCTCTCATCACATTTTCGATGTTTAGCGTCCTGCCACCTATGTGGTAATTCATGGGTACATGTTTTTTTCCAAAGGGGATAACTATAAATTTCTTGGCATTAAGCTTGAGCCCATGGCTCTGGCACCAGGCATCTGTTTCATTTGGGGATTCAATAATGACTCCCAATTTGCAGTCATCTGCAAACTTTGTTAACCAGAGTCCCTTAGTGTTGGCCTGTACTTCAGAGAAGTAGATGCCAAACAAGAGTGGTCCCAGGACTGAACCCTGAGGTACTCCACTTCTCACTTGTCTGGAGCTGAATTTGGAGTCGGCTACTTTTACAGTCTGGGTTCTGTCAGTAAGCCAGTTGGCAACCCATCGAGTGACGTAGGGATTTATGCTCAGCTTAGTAAGGTTATCTATGATTCCAAAGTGGGGGATGGTGTTGAAGGCCTTGGTGAGGTCCAGATAGGCTGTGTGGACCACCTTACCCTCATCCACAGCTCTGGAGACTGATTCAAAGAAGTCAATCAGATCAGGAGACAAGATCGTCCCTTCACAAACCCAAACTGGGTGAAGTCCAGTGTTTGAAGTTTGCCAATGTCTTTGTTTATAAGTTCCATGATAATGCATTCCATGCCCTTGCAGATCAGGTTTGTCAGACTGATGGGATGGTAGTTCCCGGGATCCAAGGTAGATCCTCCCTTGTAGAGTGGGATAACTGTAGCTGTGCGCCACTCAGTGGGCACGAAGCCTGAGGTTAGGCTATGATTAAACATGACACTTAGGTGAGGTGCCAGTTCATTTTGCAGTTCATGT
Organism: Protopterus annectens; assembly: GCF_019279795.1. Lineage (NCBI taxonomy): Eukaryota > Metazoa > Chordata > Ceratodontiformes > Protopteridae > Protopterus > Protopterus annectens. The sequence goes on from NC_056745.1 coordinate 693,810,388, forward strand.
AGTACACAGCCTGGGATGTCATCTGGTCCCATGGATGCTGTATTCTTAGCTTTGAAGAGTGCGGTTTCTACCTGTGTGGCCATGATTATCGGAATTTGGCAATATTTTGGTATTGAGATGGGCCCTTTACGGGGTGAGAGGGGGGTGAAGTTGGCACTAAATCGATCTGCCAGGATATTGGCAATATCCTTGGGATCAGTATATTTAATGCCATTCTGTTGTAGCTCAGAGCAGATCTGAGCATTGCCGTTTAGATTCTTGACATAACTATAGAATGGCTTGTGGTTGCCTTTGGAATCTTTGGCAATTTTATTTTCGTAACTAGCTTTTGAGGATTTTATGAGGGATCTCAGCTTCTTACTGAGGCTGGTGAGGGAGTTTTTTGCATCCTGGGATTTTCCTCTTTTCTGCAACAGTTTCTTCTTTCTGTTGTATAGTTTGTTTATAGCAGGGGACCACCAGATTGGCTTCCTTTTTTTGGAGAAGAGCATCTTGGTTCTATTTGGGATGGCACGATTCATGCATGAGTGGATGTGCTCATACAGTTCCTTAGTGTAGGATTCTGCAGTCGAACTTCCAGATCCTGTCTGCGTGGGTGTTGTAAAGTTTGTTACTTCTAACTTCAGTAGCATGAAGTTGGCTTTGGAGAAGTTTTTTTAAGGAGGTTTCCTTACTGGGGGGTGGGGTTGGGATGTGGATGTCAAGGGTGATTTGCTTATGGTCAGATCCGACTAATGAGGGGGTGACCACTGGTGTGGAGCATCTGTCTCCCATGTTGGTAATGACCAGGTCTAGGATATTGGCACACCTGGTGGGACAATGGATTAGTTGATCCAGGGCGTTCGAATTTATGAATTCCAAGAACCGTTGGGAAAAGGAGTTGGTACCCGAGTAGTTTTCCCAGTTAATGGCAGGATAGTTTAAATCACCCAGTATTAGGGTGTTTGGTTGTATCTTAATATTTTCCAGTATGTTTAGAAAGGTGTAGTGAGAATCTTGGGGCATGGTGGAGGATCTGTAGCAAGCTACAGTTTGGATTGCAGTCTTACCTAGTGTTAGTTGCACCTGGAGAATTTCGGATGCATTGTGTTGGACAACTAGCCTGGAGGTGTGAATATCCTTGGTGAATATGGACACTCCTCCACCTTTAGTGTTTCGGTCTTGGTTTTGTGGCTTAAAAGTGTGGTAAGAATTGTAGCCTGGTATTGCAGGGGTACTCTCTGGAGCCTAGAACCAGGTCTCAGTTACTGCACAAATATCAATGTTCTCCATTTTTAGGAGTGCATCAAGAGAGTGCATTTTGAGGTTTAGACTTCTGGCATTGAGTAGCATTACCTTCAGATTTTGCATGCTTGTATCTGTTACAGTGGTGTTTTTTTCCTTTGAAACTTGCCTAACAAAGGCACTATAGGGGTGGCAAGAGCTTTAGCCAGTAACCTGAATCCCAGGGGTGACAGGTGCAGACCATCTCTGGCATAGCATTGTGGTTTGTCGATCATGTCTTCCCAGGCAGACAAATACTGGATCCCCTTTGAATTATACCATAAGCGTAGCCAATTGTTGAAGTCAGTCATTTTGTCCTTATACTGTGGTATCATTCTGGGCAAAGGCAGGATGCTACTCAGGGCTAGGGTCATACCTACCTGAGTCACATGCTCCAAGAGATCTTCATGTCTCTTTTCATGTCGTCCAGGGAGGTATGACTCAAGTCATTCACTCCAGCATGGACAATGACAGAGTCGTATTTGTACTTGTTGTGGAGTGACTTGAGTGCATGTGTTATGTGGCGTATCCTGGCACCTGACAGGCAGCTGACTGTAATTTTTTCCTTGTTCAGCCTGGTGAGTGTGACATCAGTCTGCCTGACTATAGAGTCGCCTATGACTAAAGTGTTGGGTACTTTGTCTTGCCTTAGGGGTTGTTGTTGGGTGGCACACTGGTGTTGTGAGCTATGTGTCACTTTGGTTGTGACTGGTGTTTGTTTGCATTTCAGCTTCGGCGATAATGCTATCTTTTCTTATAGTCAGCAAAGTAGTTTTCAAATCTTTCCTGTTCCCCAGTAATGAAAAGTAATAGTCATAATTTATTAAAAAAACACTCTGGATCACTTATAAGTGACCGACTTCTATGCCTAGTTAGAACACCAGATTTACAGCTTCTGCTGAAATTAGAGAAATGTAATAATACTAGGTCTGTGCCATTGAGGCTTAGAAATGGGACTCCATCTTTTTTAACATGCCAGTCCAGAAAATCCAATAACCAGTCATGTGCTGGTCCTTACTGTCTCAGGCATTCCATTTCCCTCTGATTCTATCAGTAAATGAAATCTGCTATCCAGTGCTTACCTCTCAAATGTCCAATTTTGCAAGACTTTACAGAATTTTGCCTCATAGTTTTGATCTTTTCCACATAAAATTTTTGATTTTTCTGGCAAATCACTGAGGATTGAAGTCACAAAATAATGAAATACATTTGAATTTCATCTTCATAGCCTTCAAAAATGCAAGATATCACAAAACCTGTCATTCTAGCAACTTTCACAAGTTTATAAGAGCAATATTTAAAATATGTCCTTATTTTGGGGCCTTTGTCTCCCCATTAATTTAAGCTTTGTTGAGATTTCTAGTGCTAAGAGGTTGAGAGCTACATCATCAGGTCACCAATCTTTTGGATAAATTCCTAATGCTGATTCAGGGCAAACTCATAATCTAGAATGAGCTGTTAAATCCAACTTTCATCAGCAGTGGCCACATCTGCAATACGTATGGATTTTGAGACTTCTGCTGTAAAATTTACTTCAGTTTGTCACACTGACTTATCATCAACACTTTAAAATGCAGCAATGTTTGCATTAACTCCATGCTTCTTGGCTGAACTACCTTTTACACTTTGCATGAATGTAGCTCTAATAAGCATTCAGAGCTTGCAGACATTTAAAATCTTTCACAAGTAGCTTCTGGACGTATTTTTTTACTTCAGGTTTCATCTTGTTATTACACTGGCCATCATTATTATTCCTAATATAAAGATGTGAGCAGAAGGCAGATATTCATGATGATTTGTAGTATTCAGAACAGTTCAAAAGACGAAAAAGTGCCCAGAAATCACCAACATTTCAGAAAATAGGCACTCAGGAAGCAATCCAACTCCAATAAAGCACTTTTATTCAGCTACACAAAGTAAAAAACATCCACATATAAATGCGTTTTCGTCCTCTCCTGACTTCATCAGATAACACAATCCATGAAATCAAAGCCATTTTTACACTTGCTTAATTAAACCATCAACCAATAGCATATTCCATTCAATAAAACATTCATTTACTATATATAATTTACTATCTATAAAATTAAATACTCAAATATAGTCACTTAGACATATACATTTATATTAAATACACAATAATAAATATTTTAATAAAATTTCATTTAAACTTTTTTAAAAAAACTTGTTATAAAACACACAATAAAATATATATATATATATATATAAATGTAATTATATTAAAACAGTGGTAATCAATACTCTATCTGGTGGACAAAAAAAATATTGCACTTTAAAGTTTAGCAGCTCTGATTTTTAAAACAGGAGCTAATGACAGATATTCATTCATGCCAGGGAATCTATTGGCTTCCAACATTACTTGCCAATATAATTCTTTATTTTCTATATGTAATTCCCATAGCCCTCCTCTTATATCTTTAGCCACCATTTCTAACACAAAGAAAGAAAATGTTGCTTTGTGACATACTAAACTGTGTCTAAAAAGGGCATTAGTATTATTTTTATTTTTTACTTCATAAAGGTGTTCATATATTCTTCTTCAGAGCTTTCTCTCCATTTTACCCACATAGAAGCCACTGCATGCTTTACATAATACTAAATAGATGAATCCACTACTATCACATGTATTATATTCCTTACTATTTATTACCCTATTCCTAGCTACTAATTCTACCTTCTCTCCATTGTATATATGGGCATTGTGAACAATGGCCACATTTAAAAGAGCCTTTCTTACTACGTCCATAAGGATGCACCCCTTTATTACTTCTTTCTATAATATTCTTTATATTTGAACCTTTCTTAAAAATACATTTAAACGGGGTATCAAAAATATTTAAATCTGATATTGCAGCAAATCTTCCCCATACTTCTTCTATCGTCTTTACTATAGCTTAAGCATCTCCACTATAGTTAGTCACAAATGCTCATTCAAATATATTACTGTTATGCTCATTATTATGAATTATATCTATCTCACTAGAATTTTCCCTAATATGGGGGCAAATCTATCTGCTCTACCTATAATTACTTCCTTTTTTACTTCTTCAATTAATTTGAATGGGTAGCCTCTCTGTAAGAACATTTGTTCTAAGAACTTACTTTCAACTATAAAGTCATTATTCTCCGAACACAATCGACTTCCCCTAACAAATTGTCCTTTGAGTAAACTACGTTTTTGGCTGAAGGGGGTGTGAACTTGTGAAGAAGAGATATGACTTTGCATATGTATCTTTCCTATATACTGCTGATTTAAATTTTCCATTTTCTTTATGTATAATGATATCTAGATAGTTCATTTTATCATATTGCATATTGTAAGTAAACCTTAAAAAGGTTGTATAGAATTCAAGAAACTTTTCTTCTGTATCATCCCACACTAGACATGTGTCATCCAAATATCATTTATAGAGTTTCCAGCACTTACTATATTTTGAATTTAGAATATATTTTCTCCCATACTGAGAGCTTCGTAGCATTGGTGGTATAGTGGTGAGCATAGCTGCCTTTCAAGCAGTTGACCCGGGTTCGATTCCTGGCCAATGCAAGAAATCTGTACTTTTAATATCTGCTGTGGCTGAGTGGTAATTCATGCAGTCTACTGTTTCCAAGGCCCTGGGTTCGAGACTGACAGGGGTATTTAGTCCCTCATTGACTCTCTTCAAGAGGAATCTTGATGAGTGGATGGGAGATCGTAGGTTTACCCCTGGTTTCACTTCTGTGTCACTGTTAGACAGAGGCACTGTATACTAACCTCGAAAAAGGGCATAGCAAAATTAATTTAAAATGGGTGGCGAAAGCCAAACACACTCTGGCTAGGCTTATAAATGCCCTAAGGCAGATAGCCTAGTATGAACCTATGGACCTATGAACCTATGAGAGAACAATATTAACATATGTGGGTGCACATTGTGCACCCATTGCTACTCCTTGAATCTGCTGGAAAACTCTCCTTCGAAATGTACATAGTTATTAGTCAACACAAGATCCATCAAACATAAACATAGTCTAAAATCCGTATGACTTAATGTTCCAGCATCTACCATAGCTTCTTCTAACCAAACTAATCCCACATCATGTGGGATTGACGAAAATAAATCAACTATGTCTATAATAATAAACATAATTCTTTCATCATAAATTTCCGGTCTTATCTGTCTAAGAAGATCCCATGAATCTTTTAAAGTATTATTACAAGTCACAGATAGAGACTTTAATTTACTATCCAAGAATCTAGCCAAAGGAACTGTAGCAGAACCTTCTGCTGTCACTATCAGTCGAAGGGGAGGATCTAATAGGTCTTTGTGCACTTTAGGTTTTCCAAATATACTAGGTACCTTAGGTCTCTCATTATGTAGGAAGTGAAATAATTTTAAATCTATTGATCCCTCTAGTAATAATTCATTCAATGTTAGAAAAATATTTTTATAAGAAATATTAATTGCATTTAATGACACTTTGGAATATTTCACATTATCTTCCAGTAAATTCATCACTTTAGATTCATAAGTTATAGTATCCATAAAAACTGTTCCCCTTCCTTTAGCTGGTGCCATAATTCTTAAATTATAGTTATTCTTGATTTCATCTAGGAGAACTTTTTCTGAGTATGAAATATTTGGGACCACTTTATTTTTCTCTATTACTTTCCTTATTTCTAATTCTAGAAGGTTCTCCAGATTTTTCAACTGAGGATGTAAAGGGGGTTATAGGTACTTTTCTTCGTTAAGGGGTTATTATGGGCTATATTATTTTCAGTATTCTTAAACAAGAGTTCTAAGTTTTTCTTCCTAATAAACAGTTTCAGGTCTATAATTACCTCATCTATTTCAGCCTTCCTTCTAGGTATAAACTTGAAACCCTTAGAAAAAAAGTTAAAAATGAACCTTTTGAATATCTGTTACACTATAATTATATATAGTATAGCCCTTAAATCTTACTAATACTCCTTCATTATGGATACTTTCTTCAGAACTATTACTGACTAGTGTCTTCTATCTTCCCTGTACCCCTCTCCCCATTTGGGATAATTGTATTTTATTGGTGTCTTGTTCATTAATCTCTCCGACCTTCAGAGGGGGTATTCTAAAGGGTCATTATAGTTATTATTATAACTCTGTCCTACATATTCTTCTTGAATCACTTCATTCTCAAGATGTGATGTACTAAATGTTGTATTTTTATTTCTTTGTTGAGGTCTTATATGTTCTCTAGGTTTGGGATATGCCCTAAGTTCCCTATATTCAGTAGTGTCCCTTTCTATCTTTCTATTTTTTCTTTTAAAGACATCATTACATTTTTTACCCACCTTTTCTAACATATATTCATACTTCTCCTTCTCCTTATTCACTGTATGTAATACATCATTTAAAATGCATTGGTTGACAGTTTCAATTTCTTTTATAAGAACTTCAATAGTTTTCTCATTTTCTCTGATAAGCAAACGCATTACATCAAAACCACACTGATCAAAAACTTTTAACAATTCCTTATAACATTCAGAACTTTCCCCTATTCTATTTGGGAATTTCCAGACTCTTAATCCCTTTGGGACAATCCCTAACTTAATGCATTCTTTCAGATAAATATTATCTAAATCTAGTGATTTATATTTAAATAAAAGACGTTCTAGTTTGTAAATACTATTATTATATGTGTCACTATCACTTCTATTAGCAACATTAGTATTTATAACATTCTCATGAAATACATACTTGTATGTTAAAAAAACTTTTCAAATCCAGTCCTTTTTCTTGTTGAGAAGCTAAACCAGCTTCAGCATTGTCTCTATACATCACCACCAACGCATTAGTGTTATTTTGACCAGAATTCACCAATCCAGTAGTTCCTGAGAATACAATCCTTGGAAATCCTTCCAAATCTTGATTTCTCCTTCCCTGTGATGTTCCGCCATCAGCCGTTTCCATTTCGACATTCCAGATATTGCCGAGTCCTGAAATCTTCTCCTTCCTGATTAGGGGGCAAAGAACAGGAAGAATATGTCTTTACCATTGAATGGCAAACCGGTGTGAGAGCTACGATCAGTTGTGTCAATTGGCCAATCAGAGTGCCGACTGCACTCATATCACCACCCTTTTCCTTCTCGGCATTGCTGGGTGTTGGAGTTCTTTCCATATCATTTTAAGTACCAGCAAACACTGTTCAAAAGACAAAAAAGTACCCAGAAATCACCAACACTTCAAAAATAGGCACTCAGGAAGCAATCCAACTCCAATAAAACACTTTTAGGTTCATAGGTTCATAGGTTCATACTAGGCTATCTGCCCAAGGGCATTTATAAGCCTAGCCCATAGTTATGTGGCTTTCGCCACCCCTTTAGTTTGAATAAAAACTATGCCTATCATTTTGCTGTGCCTCTGTCAAGCAGTGACACTGAAGTAATCCCTGGGGTATATCTGCAATCTCCCATCCATTGGTCAAGATTCCTCTTGAACAAGGCCAGAGAGGTGCTCTGCCTCACATGTACCGGGATTTTGTTCCACAGCATAGGGAGTCTCTGGGTGATGAATCTGTCCCTCCAGCACGTTCTATTTATAACCGTGTCAAGGTTTAAGTCTCCCGCCCTTGTGGTTCTGAGGGATCTAGATTTTTGAGGTGAAGCATATTCATCAAATCTGGGTTTGACATGGCCTTATATGTCAGGCACAGGTCACCTCTGAGCAAGCGGTATGAGACTGAATAGAGCTGGAGTTCTTTCAGTCGGGCAGCATAAGACATATTTTGAGACCCTTTATCCTTTTGGTGAGGAACTTTTGAGGCCTTTCAAGCTGCAGCAGGTGTCTGGTCAGATACATTCTGAATGGGGCATTGTACTCAATCATAGGTCTAATGAGTGATGAGTACAGGGGGACGATGACCTCCCTTGATCTAGATGTGAATCCCTTCATGATCAGGTGGGTGATATAGAAGGTTTTCCTAACTACTTTAGCAACATGAGTGTCAAATGAAAGGCTACTGTCAACCTGGGTCCCCAGATCTCTGATGACTTTTTCTGTGCTCAGTGGATTGCCACCTATATGGTAGCTAGGGGTAACCTTGTTTTTCCCGAAGGGTATGACTATGCATTTTTGGCGTTTAACTTCAGGCCATGGCTCTGGCACCAGTTATCCGTTTCTGTGAGGCCCTTCTGGAGGATATCTGTGTCAGATGTGTTTTCGACTATGGCCCAGTTTGCAGTCATCTGCAAACTTTGTCAGCCATAACCCTCCTGTGTTTGCTTGTACTTCAGAAAAGTAGATGCCGAACAAGAGTGGACCCAGGACTGAGCCCTGTGGGACACCACTTGTGACAGGCTTTGAGTCTGACATGGCTCCAGCAACTCTGACCCTGTGGGTTCTGTCACTTAGCCAGTTTGCAACCCATCTTGTGATGTATGGGTTTACATTCAAGCTGATGAGTTTTTCGATGATACCTGAGTGGGGTATTGTGTCGAAGGCCTTTGCCAGGTCGAGGTAGGCTGTATGGACTGCCTTTCCCTCATCAATGGCCTTGGTGACTGTCTCGAAAAAGTCAACCAAGTTTAAGAGGCAGGATCTGCCTTTGACAAAGCCAAACTGAGTTGGATCCAAAGTCTGCAAGTTCCCTATGTCTTTATTTATGAGTTCCATTATGATCCTCTCCATGGCTTTGCAGATAAGGCTTGTCAAGCTAATGGGGCGGTAATTTCCAGGGTCTGTGGAGGCACCGCCCTTATGAAGTGGGACCACAGTCGCCGTGCGCCACTCCTTGGGTACGTATCCTGAGGTGAGGCTAAGATTAAACAACTGTCCTAACTGTGGGTTTAATTCCTCATTGAGTTCATGAAGCACACAGCCGGGGACACCATCCGGTCCCATGGATGCTGTGTTTTTTGCCTTAGTGAGGACAGTTCTCACCTGGGCGTTGGAGATGTTTGGGGGCTACAAACCTCTGGAATAGATATCTCTCCTTTTGGGGGTGGGGAGAAGTTTGCACTGAACCTGTCAGCCAGTATGTTGGCAATGTGTGTAGGTTCAGTAATTTTCACATCATTTTGAACTAATTCTGAGCATATCTGGGAGTTTCCTCCTAGGTTTCTAACATAGCTAAAGAAGGCCTTATGATTCTCTTTAGAGTCCTTGGCGATTTTTCTCTCAAAATTTGCCTTGGATGATTTTATGAGAGCTCTTAGTTTTTACTTATAATGATCAAAGGTGTCTTACCTTTCAAGGATTTTGCTCTATCTTGTAGTAGCTTCCTCCTTTTGTTGTAGAGCTTGTTTATGGCTGGGGTCCACCAGACTGGACGCTTGCCTTTGGTACAGAGAGTCTTAGTTTTGTTTGGGATTGCCTGATCCATGCAGTCCTGTAGGTGCTGGTAGAAGGCATTTGCAAGTGATTCAGCGGTTTGAGTAATGTTTACCACTGGCTCAGGGGCCTTAAAGGAGACCACACTAGTTTTTAGAAGTGTGAAATCGGCTTTTGAGAGGTTTTCACTGTGGTCTTTTTTGTTTCAGGTGGGGGCGGGATGAGGACCTCCAGCAAGATTAGTTTATGATCTGATCTCACCAGTGAGGGGTATACTTCCGGTGTTGAACATTTTGATCCCATGTTCGTGATGATGAGATCAAGTATGTTTTCTCCTCTTGTGGGGATGGTGACTAGTTGTTCCATGGCATTTGAGTTTATGAACTCCAGGAATCTTTGGGTTAGAGTGTTCGGGCTTGAGTAGTGTTCCCAGTCTATATTAGGGTAGTTGAAGTCACCTAGTATGATGGTGTTTGGAGATACATTTATCCCCTCCAATGTTTTCAGGAAGGCCATGTGAGATTCCTGAGTTTGAGAGGGTGGCCTGTAACATGCTACAAATTGCAGAGCAGTCTTGCCTATGGTTAATTGCACCTGGATGGTCTCCGATGCATCGTGCGTTGCCACCAACCTTGAGGTGTGGGTGTCCTTTATGAATATGGACACCCCTCCTTTCTTGGTGTTGTCCGGATTTGGGGCCGGAACGCATGATATGAGGTGAAACCTGTTAGTGCTGGGGTGCTCTCAGGAGCCTTGAACCAGGTTTCTGTTACAGCACAGACATCGATGTTCTCCATATTGCGAAGGGCCTCGAGTGCATCTTGAGATTGAGACTTCTGGCATTGAGCAGCATTACCCTTAGTTTTTTCCTTTTGGTGTTCTAGGGTGGTAGGTTTAGAATTTGAGCCTTGCCTAAAAAAGCCACTATGGGGGTGGCAAGAGCCCTTGCCCATATCCGGGAGCCCAGGGGTGACAGGTGCAAGCCGTCCCTTGCGAAGCAGCGTGGCTTGTCCAGCATGTCATCCCAGGCAGACAGACATTGGATCCCCTTTGAATGACACCAGAATTTAAGCCAATTATTAAAGCTGATCATCTTATCACTGTATTGTGGCATCATTCTAGGTGAAGGTAGGATACTGCTCAAGGTCAGGGTCATACCTGCCTGGGCTACATAATCAGAGAGCTCCTCGATGTCCCTTTTCATGTAGTCCAAGGAGGTACGTCTCAGGTCGTTGACACCAGCGTGGACAATGACTGAGATGCACTTGTACCTGCTGTTGAGAGACCTGAGTGCTTGCGTTATGTGGCGGATTCTAGCGCCCGACAGGCAGCTTACTGTGACCTTCGCTTTACTCAGTCTGGTGAGCGGGAGCTCAGTGTGTCTGACTATGGAATCACCAATGACAAGTGTGTCTGGCATTTTGTTTGGCCTTAAGGGCTGTGACTGTTTGACACTCTGACTGTGTGGTCTATGTGTTGCATGTGTTGGGTCGTGAGGTGGTAGTTGTTTGGGTGTCTGCTTTGGTGGCCTCTGCTGTTTTGGTAAACTTTTGATCAGTGCCTCCGAGTATGTCTTTGTGTGAGTATGTGTATGATTTAAAGTTGTGATGGTACCATGTGTGACTGGGTATGTATTGTGTGTGGTTACCTTCTCCTCCTGTCTGGTCTTGCCAGTCCTATGTTGAGAGAGCTCAGCCTCCAGTTTGGCCGTATAGTTGCATCTCGCATGTATTTGTGTTTTGTGGGAGAAGGAGAGGATTGTCTGTGTACATGAGGCAGTTGTAACATTGCCTCAATATTCCCAGGTTCACCAGTTGAGCTGGAGAGGACACTAGCAACTGATCCTCGACATACTAGAAGTAGTAGATAAAGAGACTTTCAAAGGACTCCGGGGAAGTGGGTTTTAGGCTGGTGGGGTACTATCTATAATAAGAGTGCTTTATCAAGGTGCAAGTACTGTAGGAGTAAGTGCTAGGCTTTACAGATAGAGAATAGTCTACTTGGGAATCAAGTAGAGATGAACTTTTCAGTTATAGGATATGCTGGTTAGATCAGCAGTACAGCTCGAGGAAGGTAGTTTTAAGGGAAAATTGGAAGAGTGGAATTTAGATGGCCCAAATAGTTTAACCTTGTTTAACCGCTGCTCTTGTGTGCAACAGTGGTAACTCCGCTAAATCGCTTACGCTGCTTAGCGTGTTTTATAGCAGGGGGCTGAAGGGAGCTAGGAATTGGCCCAAAACGACCAATGGACTACTAGTTTCTGGCTGAAACTTCACCAAATCAGACAAAAAGGCCGCTCAGTGCTTCCCACTCCCACTGGTAAGCAAAGAAACTTCCCTCCTTCCTAATAAGGCAATGGATCAGTAACAGGAACTAAAAACAAAGCCCAGGGATCAGCAACTCTGAAACTGGACTACTCCAGTTCAGTAAGGCGGGAAAACAAGAGATTTTTTTTGTTTTATTATAGAGACAAGGAAAAAAACAGACAGTAAATGCTATAAATGCTGTAAATTGGCTAGCGCACTTTAGTGTGTAGCCTACAGAAACAATTTGCAACAATTAGTAACTTAAAGTGCAATAAACAGTGTAAAATGCAGAAATCACTTAAAATAGCAATAAAACAGGCGAAATGCAGTCGCTAGCTTAAATAACAGTGGGAAAGCCACAAAAAATACTTATATCTGGTAGAAAGTCACTCTTTTAGCTCTCTGCTGCTTGGTTCACTCTGCAGGCCACCACGAGGATCTGTGCTGAGTTGGTACAAGCTGGAAAACGCGTGTTTAGCGTGTTTTATAGCAGGGGGCTGAAAGGAGCTAGGAATTGGCCCAAAACAACCAATGGACTACTAGTTTCTGGCTGAAACTTCACCAAATCGGACAGAAAGGCTGCTCAGTGCTTCCCACTCCCACTGGTAAGCAAAGAAACTTCTCTCCTCCCTAATAAGGCAATGGATCAGTAACAGGAACTAAAAACAAAGCCCAGGGATCAGCAACTCTGAAACTGGACTACTCTAGTTCAGTAAGGCAGGAAAACAAGAGCTTTTTTTGTTTTATTACAGAGACAAGGAAAAAAACAGACAGTAAATGCTATAAATGCTGTAAATCGGCTAGCGCACTTTAGTGTGTAGCCTACAGAAACAATTTGCAACAATTAGTAACTTAAAGTGCAATAAACAGTGTAAAATGCAGAAATCACTTAAAGTAGCAGTAAAACAGGCGAAATGCAGTCGCTAGCTTAAATAACAGTGGGAAAGCCACAAAAATACTTATATCTGGTAGAAAGTCACTCTTTTAGCTCTCTGCTGCTTGGATCACTCTGCAGGCCACCACGAGGATCTGTGCTGAGATGGTACAAGCTGGAAAACGCGTGTTTAGCGTGTTTCATAGCAGGGGGCTGAAAGGAGCTAGGAATTGGCCCAAAACGACCAATGGACTACTAGTTTCTGGCTGAAACTTCACCAAATCGGACAGAAAGGCTGCTCAGTGCTTCCCACTCCCACTGGTAAGCAAATAAACTTCCCTCCTCCCTAATAAGGCAATGGATCAGTAACAGGAACTAAAAACAAAGCCCAGGGATCAGCAACTCTGAAACTGGACTACTCTAGTTCAGTAAGGTGGGAAAACAAGAGACCTTTTTGTTTTATTACAGAGACAAGGAAAAAACAGACAGTAAATGCTATAAATGCTGTAAATCGGCTAGCGCACTTTAGTGTGTAGCCTACAGAAACAATTTGCAACAATTAGTAACTTAAAGTGCAATAAACAGTGTAAAATGCAGAAATCACTTAAAGTAGCAGTAAAACAGGCGAAATGCAGTCGCTAGCTTAATAACAGTGGGAAAGCCACAAAAATACTTATATCTGGTAGAAAGTCACTCTTTTAGCTCTCTGCTGCTGGGATCACTCTGCAGGCCACCACGAGGATCTGTGCTGAGTTGGTACAAGCTGGAAAACGCGTGTTTAGCGTGTTTTATAGCAGGGGGCTGAAAGGAGCTAGGAATTGGCCCAAAACGACCAATGGACTACTAGTTTCTGGCTGAAACTTCACCAAATCGGACAAAAAGGCCGCTCAGTGCTTCCCACTCCCACTGGTAAGCAAAGAAACTTCCCTCCATGAAGTAAAAAACATCCACATAAACGTTTCACTTATAAATGTGTTTTCATCCTCTCCTGACTTCATCAGATAACACAATCCATGAAATCAAAGCCAGTTTTACACTTGCTTAATTAAACCATCAACCAATAGCATATTCCATTCAATAAAACATTCATTTACTATATATCATTTACTGTCTATAAAATTAAATACTCAAATATAGTCACTTAGACATATACATTTATATTAAATATACAATAATAAATATTTTAATAAAATTTCATTTAACCTTTTTTAAAAAAAACTTGTTATAAAACACAATAAAAAAAAAAAATATATATATATATATATATATATATATATATATATATATATATATATATGTAATTATATTAAAACAGTGGTAATCAATACTCTATCTGGTGGACAAAAAAATATTGCACTTTAAAGTTTAGCAGCTCTGATTTTTAAAACAGGAGCTAATGACAGATATTCATTCATGCCAGGGAATCTATTGGCTTCCAGCATTACTTGCCAATATAATTCTTTATTTTCTATATGTAATTCCCATAGCCCTCCTCTTATATCTTTAGCCACCATTTCTAACACAAAGAAAGAAAATGTTGATTTGTGACATACTAAACTGTGTCTAAAAAGGACATTAGTATTATTTTTATTTTTTACTTCATAAAGGTGTTCATATATTCTTCTTCAGAGCTTTCTCTCCATTTTACCCACATAGAAGCCATTGCATGCTTTACATAATACTAATGTTTTACATAATACTAAATAGATGAATCCACTACTATCACTGCGATAGAACGGATTCCACTGCTGTGGACCAGATAATCAAATCTTGTTTATACCCTTCTCTTAGTGCAGATGTTCACCTAAACACTCAACGAATGCTTATTTCCGATTAATATCCTTACCATAGCGACAACTTGTCTCAACTCCCTATACTAAATAAACAATTAAAACCAGAACAAAATGTACACACTTAATGGAATCTTTGTTTATTTCTATACACAGGCTTAACCCAACAGCGACCTAAGAATTAACCTACTACACTACTACCTGATTTCAGTTGTTTATGTAGTTAACTATCCTGGACTTGGTACCCCTAATGTACAGCGTCCTGAATCTGAAAAGTAGTTTTATCAGTGTATTATTTTATTAATATGCAGCTGTTTTTCCTGGCTATTTGACTGTGTTTAAGGAGGTATTGAAGGTCATAGAAGTCCTGATACATTTTGTAACCCTTGTCTGTTGATTAAATGGATTAACTTATTTAATTAGCAAAGGCAACTCCTCTTTATCCTATTTATCTGTATGTGTTTGTACAGCTTAGAGCTCATAAGATGTTTGATACTGTAACAGAGTATTTTTTAATGTAAAAAAGTTATGTAATTGTATCTAAGACTTATCTTCACTTGCTCTCTAGTTGTAGTATTGTCTGCCTCACTACCTTTTCTCTCTTTCTGTATATCTCCAGCCTAGTGTTCCTGCTTGTCCCTGCACCAAACACCTGACTTCTCCCTGCTGGACACCTGATAAATATACTACAAACTAAAGACCTAAACTACCAGCTCTCTGTGAGACATTTTTCATCTGAAAAACAGTGAAAGTATGTATTGTTATTTCTAAGAGTACTAAACAATTATATTAATGTATTAGACTTTGCTAGGTTAGGCAAGCTTCCATTCAGGTAAGCCAGCAGCCATACCCCCCCTCACTAAACACTCACCTCTTTTATACCCCTTCTCCCAGCTGTTTTAACTCTTTCACTATCTAGTCCATCCCTCATCTCTCCCTTGGCTTGTTATCTCCTGTAGGAGACCCATCTGTGTAATACACTGACTGGCCACTAGGTGGTGTCCCACTGTAAGCTTCCTGTAAATCTATCTCTTACCCCAGTGATAAGTGGACCTCCAGAACTCTGTCCCTAGTTCTTTTCTACACACTTTTATCTTTCTACATCTCTCCTATGTCCCAAGGGATCTTTAATCACTTTCGACTCCTCTAACAGTCTCAGTCTCCTCTCTCTAGCCTTGTAACTTTCTCCGACACTCTCCCACTTTCAGACTTACCTGCTGAATTCTCATATTCTACTGATTGTTTTCCTTGACAGTCTTTCATCCTGTCTCTACCCGCTCCGTTCCCCTACCCTACCCACAATTCCCACCCACCCCCAGTGCTCCTACATTTATTTCCTCTATAAGACACACCCCTCTTTACCTACTCCTATCATACCAGGAAAATCATTAACATTCTCACCCCC
This sequence comes from Protopterus annectens, assembly GCF_019279795.1. Taxonomy (NCBI): domain Eukaryota; kingdom Metazoa; phylum Chordata; order Ceratodontiformes; family Protopteridae; genus Protopterus; species Protopterus annectens. Next base: position 693,826,332 of record NC_056745.1, read on the forward strand.
CTTTTTTTCTCTGAACATACCCTCTAATACCTACCTCATATCCTTCCCTTTCTCCCACTTTCAGACTTACCTGCTGAATTCTCATATTCTACTGATTGTTTTCCTTGACAGTCTTTCATCCTGTCTCTACCCGCTCCGTTCCCCTACCCTACCCACAATTCCCACCCACCCCCACTGCTCCTACATTTATTTCCTCTATAAGACACACCCCTCTTTACCTACTCCTATCATACCAGGAAAATCATTAACATTCTCACCCCCCTTTTTTTCTCTGAACATACCCTCTAATACCTACCTCATATCCTTCCCTGATTATTTACTCAACCTTTACTATTATCTCTTCACTGCTTTTAATACCAACCTCCCATTTTTCGTTCACCACACTACCTTTAGTATGCATATATCAATCTTCCCTCACTATTAATCTGGGTCTCACTCTTTCCTCCACTAGCCACCACCTATCTCCTTACTTCCTATGAACAACCACTCTACTCTACCCTTCCCTTACCATACAAACACACATCAACACCAACATTATCTTTCTACCCAAACTTCCTAAACCTCATCTTTAAACCTAGCTACCTATTAGCAAAATATCACAGACTAGCACACATTAAGCTCACCAACTTAAAAACTAGAAAACTACTTATCTATGATGTTAAGCCTCTCCAGCCCAAACACTTTACTCCTCCCACAGACATTACTGGATGGAGACATTCATCCCAACCCTGGCCCTAATATTCCCCTTACCACTACAAACTGTATCCATAACAAAACTAGGACCCTTTCACCTACCAAACTACCCAACTCACTCTCTATAGCACATCTTAATATATGTAGTGTTTGCAATAAAATTGCTCAAGTTCATGCCCTCCTACATACTCACCAATTTGACATCCTATGTTTATCAGAAACATGGCTAAAACCTACCATTAAAGACAATGAAATCACCCCACCTGGCTATAATATAATCAGACTTGACCGTACTACCAAAAAGGGAGGAGGGGTAGCAATCCTTTATAAAGGAGAGCTACAAGTCAGCACTATAAAACTTAACCTCCCTTTGGATAATAGAGCAGAAGTAATTATATCCAAACTTCAGGTTAACACATGCAAAGCCATAAATATCACCTGTCTTTATCTTCCCCCAGGAAATAACATTAATAACATTAAAACACTTGAGTATATACTTAACTGGCTTTCTATTAATCTCCCTCAAGAAACCATAGTCCTTGGGGATGTTAATATTGATTGGAATTCCTGTACTAGTACAACCCCCGCCACCCATATCAACCTATATGGATTCTCACAACATATAAACTGCCCTACCAGAACTAACACACTCCATAACAAAGAAAGTACCCTGGATTGGATACTCACTAATACCCCTCATCAAGCCTACATAACAGGAACCCTTCCAGATGACATAAGTGACCATTCTCTAACTTACATTATCAAACAGAAAACCAACATAATATTCCCTAACACCTTCAGAACAATACGCTCTAAAAAGAAATTTAACCAAGAACTTTTCCTAACAGAACTAAGACAATGTAACTGGTCACCATTAAAATCACTCCCTCTAAATGAAGCAGTTGAATACTTCAATTCAACATTCTTAACCATCCTTGACCACCATGCACCAACTCGCTCTATAAGAACCAAAGCTAAGCCCGCCCCTTGGCTCACCAACAATACTAAACAAAAGATCCTTCTTAGAAACAAATCCTGGACAAAATGGCGATCAACTAAGAATCTAGCAGACCGACAAACCTTTAGAGAACATAGAAATAGTACAAAAAAAGCCATCCTACTAGACAAAAAGAACTTTTATCTACATTTACAGCAAACAACTCAAAAGGATCCTAGAAAATTCTGGACTAGTATTAACAATCTTCTTTTCCCAGGCCAATCCATCTTACCCAACCCACAAGGCTCAAATCCTGGCAATCCCACACAAACAGCCAATGCCTTCAACTCTTTCTTCACAGACGCCATCCAAACTCTAGCTAGCCACCTATCCCCAGATACCTCTAACCTGCCCACCTCTTCTATAAACCTACCTCCTTTATTTCAGTTACAACCAGTATCTACTTCCTTCATTTCCTCCCTTCCCCAAAAGTTAAAACCTAATACTCCCACAGCCGATAAACTGCCTGCAGAATTCTTGCAAAAAGGAGCTAAAGCCATTGCCTATCCCATCTCCATTCTGATAAATAGATCTATAAGTGAAGGAACTGTCCCATCTATCTGGAAAATTTCTCATATCATCCCACTACACAAAGGGGGGAACTCCAATGACTTCTCTAACTTTCGCCCTATAGCTTTACTATCCCCTATTGCAAAAATTATGGAAAAGTGTATCCATAAACAACTTCTTAACAACCTTCTCCAGAACAACCTACTTGCCAACTGTCAACATGGTTTCAGACCTTCCCACAGCACTACCACTGCTCTGCTGTCATTCACTAACTGCATTAACAACAACCGCAACAAAAATCTTCTCTCATCTGCAGTTTTCATTGACTTATCTAAAGCTTTTGACATGGTTAATCACCAACTACTCCTCCATACACTAAACTCTCTTTCACTCGATCCTCTATCTATGAGCTGGTTCAGATCCTACCTTGAAAACCGCCAGCAGGCTGTACTCTGGCAAAATAAACTATCGAATCACCTCTCTATCTCCCTTGGGGTCCCACAGGGCTCAATACTAGGCCCACTCCTATTTTCCATTTATATTAATGACCTGAGTTCTGCTATTCCTTACTCTGCCTGTATTCAATATGCAGACGACTCTACCATAATCTGCTCAGCCTTATCTCAAAGTGAACTTCATAATCTTATTCAAAAAGCTTTCAACACTGTAGAACAATGGTTCTCACACCGCTGCCTCCTCTTAAACCCCAAGAAAACTAAACTACTACTCTTTACACCAACCCGAAAGTCCACCTCTTTCCATTTCAATCTCACTTGTAACAACGGTACTCTTATCACTCCTGAACCAACCACTAAACTGCTAGGAATAACAATAGACAACAATCTTAACTTTGACACTCATATAAACACCACAATAAAATTAGTTAACAAAAAACTAGGATCCCTTTACAGAATTAATCCCTATCTTACACCAGAAGCTAGGACCACTATAGCCAGAACTCACCTAACCTCCACTCTCCTCTATGCTTCTCCTATATACACCAATCTCTCTAAAAACAACCTCAATAAATTAGCAACATCCTATAACAATATTGCTAGATTTGCAACAGGCTCTCCTTTTAGAACCCATCACTGCCTAAATTTACGACATCTAAACTGGCTAGAACTACTTAACCAGCTCCAACTTCACCAGCTTACAATAATCCACAAGACCCTGTATCAACCTAGCAGCACCCTAATACTCTCTACCCTAATTACACCTTATAATAATCTCAAAAATCTACGCTCCTCAAACAAACTACTGATCAATACTACTAAACCCAACAACTCAGCAGGTGAATCCTTATTCTCGAACGCTGTTGGAAAAATATGGAATAAACTACCATCAGAAATCACTTCTCAGTCTTCTCTCTCACTTTTTAAAAAGAACCTAAAACTATACTTCAATAAACACTGGCTATGCTCCTGTACTAACCCAGACTAATTATTTTCCTATCCTCTATACCTCACCCTACATCCTTTCTTCTCTTCCATTTACATATTCTTTAAAATACTATTATACAACATATATGCATCTTGCACCTGATCATGCAATCACTAAGTGTTTTGCAATTTGTATGCACCTGTGGGTGGGGGAGGGGGGATATAAAAAAAATATATATATATATATATATATATATATTTTATTATAATTAGCTTTTGTAATACTTGCTGTTTTATAATATCTGTAATAACTTCTGTTTTAACTATGTATGATTTCTTGGAGTTTTTCTCCCCGGGCCTCTACTGAAAATGGACATGTATCCAGCTAGACTAGCCCGGTCAACAAATGTAAAATAAATAAATAAAATAAAAATAAAATAAATAAAAATATTCCTTACTATTTATTACCCTATTCCTAGCTACTAATTCTACCTTCTCTTCATTGTATATATATATATATATATATATATGGGCATTGTGAACAATGGCCACATTTAAAAGAGCCTTTCTTACTACGCCCATAAGGATGCACCCCTTTATTATTTCTTTCTATAATATTCTTTATATTTGAATCTTTCTTAAAAATACATTTAAATGGGGTATCAAAAATATTTAAATCTGATATTGCAGCAAATCTTCCCCATACTTCTTCTATCGTCTTTACTATAGCTTTAGCATCTCCGCTATAGTTAGTCACAAATGCTCATTCAAATATATTACTGTTATGCTCATTATTATGAATTATATCTATCTCACTAGAATTTTCCCTAATATGGGGGCAAATCTATCTGCTCTACCTATAATTACTTCCTTTTTTACTTCTTCAATTAATTTTAATGGGTAGCCTCTCTGTAAGAACATTTGTTCTAAGAACTTACTTTCAACTATAAAGCCACTATTCTCCGAACACATTCGACTTCCCCTAACAAATTGTCCTTTGACTAAACTATGTTTTTGGCTGAAGGGGTGTGAACTTGTGAAGAAGAGATATGAATTTGCATATGTATCTTTCCTATATACTGTTGATTTAAATGTTCCATTTTCTTTATGTATAGTAATATCTAGATAGTTCATTTTATCATATTGCATATTGTGAGTAAACCTTAAAAAGGTTGTAGTATTCATTATATAGTCATAGAATTCAAGAAACTTTTCTTCTGTATCATCCCACACTAGACAGATGTCATCCAAATATAATTTATAGAGTTTCCAGCACTTACTATATTTTGAATTTAGAATATATTTTTTCTCCCATACTGAGAGAACAATATTAACATATGTGGGTGCACATTGTGCACCCATTGCTACTCCTTGAATCTGCTGGAAAAACTCTCCTTCAAAATGTACATAGTTATTAGTCAACACAAGATCCATCAAACTTAAACACAGTCTAAAATCCATATGACTTAATGTTCCAGCATCTACCATAGCTTCTTCTAACCAAAGTAATCCCACATCATGTGGGATTGAAGAAAATAAATCAACTATGTCTATAGTAATAAACATAATTCTTTCATAGGTTCATAGGTAGGTTGATAGGTAGGTACTAGGCTATTGGCCCTAGGGCCTATATAAGCCTAGCCAAAAAATGTAGCCTGGCTTTCGCCACCCAAGAAAATTATTTTCCTGTGCCCCTGTCAAGCAGAGCCACAGAAGTGATCCCTGGGATGAATTTCCCATTTCCTATCCAATCATCAAGATTTTTCTTGAAGAGTGCTAATGAGGAGCTCTGTTTGACATAGATAGATAGTCTGTTCCAGAGTATGGGAAGTCTCTGGGACGGGAATCTATCCCTCCAACATGTTCTGTTTATTGTGGTGAGAAGGTTTAGGTCCCTAGAGTGTGTAGCTCGGAGGGATTGGGATTTCTTTAAGTGGAGCATGTCCAACAGCTCTGGGTTTGACATAGCTTTATATGTCAAACACAGAGCTGTTGGACATGCTCCACATAAATTCCGGTCTTATCTGTCTAAGAAGATCCCATGAATCTTTTAAAGTATTATTACAAGTCACAGATAGAGATTTTAATTTAATATCCAAGAATCTAGCCAAAGGAGCTGTAGCAGAACCTTCTGCTGTCACTATCAGTCGAAGGGGTGGATCTAATAGGTCTTTGTGCACTTTAGGTTTTCCAAATATACTAGGTACCTTAGGTCTCTCATTATGTAGGAAGTGAAATAATTTTAAATCTATTGATCCCTCTAGTAATAATTCATTCAATGTTAGAAAAAATCTTTTTATAAGAAATATTAATTGCATTTAATGACACTCTGGAATATTTCACATTATCTTCCAGTAAATTCATCACTTTAGATTCATAAGTTATAGTATCCATAAAAACTGTTCCCCTTCCTTTAGCTGGTGCCATAATTCTTAAATTGTAGTTATTCTTGATTTCATCTAGGAGAACTTTTTCTGAGTATGAAATATTTGGGACCACTTTATTTTTCTCTATTACTTTCCTTATTTCTAATTCTAGAAGGTTCTCCAGATTTTTCAACTGAGGATGTAAAGGGGGGTTATAGGTACTTTTCTTCATTAAGGGGTTATTATGGGCCATATTATTTTCAGTATTCTTAAATAAGAGTTCCAAGATTTTCTTCCTCATAAACAGTTTCAGGTCTACAATTACCTTATTTATTTTAGCCTTCCTTCTAGGTATAAACTTGAAACCCTTAGAAAAAAGTTCAAAATGAACCTTTTGAATATCTATTACATTATAATTATATATAGTATAGCCCTTAAATCTTATTAATACTCCTTCATTATGGATACTTTCTTCAGAACTATTACTGACTAGTGTCTTCTGTCTACCCTATACCCCCCTCCCCATTTGGGATAATTGTATTTTATTGGTGTCTTGTTCATTAATCTCTCCGACCTTCGGAGGGGGGTATTCTAAAGGGTCATTATAGTTATTATTATAACTCTGTCCTACGTATTCTTCTTGCATCACTTCATTCTCAAGATGTGATGTACTAAATGTTGTATTTTTATTTCTTTGTTGAGGTCTTATATGTTCTCTAGGTTTGGGATATGCCCTACGTTCCCTATATTCAGTAGTGTCCCTTTCTATCTATTTTTTCTTTTAAAGACATCATTACATTTTTTATCCACCTTTTCTAACATATATTCATACTTCTCCTTGTCCACTGCATGTAATACATCATTTAAAATGCATTGGTTGACAGTTTCAATTTCTTTTATAAGAACTTCAGTAGTTTTCTCATTTTCTCTGATAAACAAATGCATTACATCAAAACCACACTGATCAAAAACATTTAACAATTCCTTATAACATTCAGAACTTTCCCCTATTCCATTTGGGAATTTCCAGACTCTTAATCCCTTTGGGACAAATCCTAACAATGCATTCATTCAGATAAATATTATCTAAATCTAGTGATTTATATTTAAATAAAAGACGTTCTAGTTTGTAAATACTATTATTATATGTGTCACTATCACTTCTATTAGCAACATTAGTATTTATAACATTCTCATGAAATACATACTTGTATGTTAAAAAACTTTTCAAATCCAGTCCTTTTTCTTGTCGAGAAGCTAAACCAGTTTCATCATTGTCTCTATGCATCGCCACCGATGTATTAGTGTTATTTTGACCAGAATTCACCAATCCAGTAGTTCCTGAGAATAAAATACTTGGAAATCCTTCCAAATCTTGATTTCTCCTTCCCTGTGATGTTCCCCCATCAGCCGTTTCCATTTCGGCGTTCCAGATATTGCCCTGAGTCCTGAAATCTCCTCCTTCCTGATTAGGGGGCAAAGAACAGGAAGAATATGCCTTTACCACTGAATGGCAAACCGGTGTGAGAACTACGATCAGCTGTGTCAATTGGCAAATCAGAGTGCTGACTGCCCTCATATCGCCGCCCTTTTCCTTCTCGGCATTGCTGGGTGTTGGAGTTCTTTCCATATCATTTTAAGCACCAACAAACACTGTTCAAAAGACAAAAAAAGTACCCAGAATTCACCAACACTTCACAAAATAGGCACTCAGGAAGCAATCCAACTCCAATAAAACACTTTTATTCAGCTACACGAAGTAAAAAACATCCACATAAACGTTTCACTTATAAATGCATTTTCATCCTCTCCTGACATCCTCAGATAACACAATCCATGAAATCAAAGCCATTTTTATACTTGCTTAATTAAACCATCAACCAATAGCATATTCCATTCAATAAAAGAGTCATTTACTATATATCATTTACTATCTATAAAATTAAATACTCAAATATAGTCACTTAGACATATACATTTATATTAAATACACAATAATAAATATTTTAATAAAAATTTAATTTAACCTTTTTTAAAAAAAATCTTGTTATAAAATACACAATAAAATACATACATAATTTAATTATATTAAAACAGTGGTAATCAATACTCCATCAGTATTCACAACAGTCTTTTGTTTATTGTTCTTTCCCGGAGCTCAGCCTATGTTGTCACCATTACCAGAAGTCAATAAGCAACAATTTCTCATTCCACGTGCTTGGATCATTGAGAAAAATAAATCATGCTCAACCATGAGCCTTTGTCATAGGGTCATTAGTCATGTGACTTGCTTCATAGAATATTGGGGGAGAAATAAAAATACCAAAATAAATCCAGTTAGGCTCTGCCAGATTCATTGAGAAAGCATCCATTTCTCAAGAATATGGGCAATGGATAAGTGACTTGATCTAAGTGGTTGAAGTCCATGTATGCATAAATGCTAAATCACCTTCATTTATGTATTATTATGCATAGGTATGCATGCTTGTATAGATCTGGGGGTATATTCAGAAACAATTTGCACATACTATTATGTGAACTAGCACAATGAATTTTGATGGACATGGAAGTAGTGATCAATAGGCACAAGTACAGCAACCTCACTACAGAAGAAATAGTACACTATACATGGTATGCAGATGACTGCATAATGCATGCATGAGAGTCATCATGCTAATAAGACTCATCACGTGCAAATGACTAAATCAAACATACAGGAGTCATTCAGAGACATATAAATGTAGCACAAACAGCCTCAGTTCTCATGTATTCAAGACATCAAGATTTCTCAGCATACAGAACCTTCCAACATGCAGTGGTGCTAGGAATAGCTACAGTATTAGGTGAGCAGCAAGCATTACTGGTTACTTTTGATACAGGACCAACAATGTTGCACATTATTACCTTTCTGGTCATGGGGGTCTAAAAGCAGCTGATGTACCATTACTTTCATGACCAGGTCATTGTCGACCACTACCATTTGGACAGATACCCAATGAGAAGTTAGTAGACATGAACTACTCGAATATGGAATCAATGAGGATGCAGGGGATACCTATCCCAGGGCCATAAATGTCCTTGTAGAATTAATGATCTTTACTACAGTTTCCTTCAATATCTGACAGGAGCCATATTAGTAACTTTGCAGGCATTGGTCACATGTATCCTACATCAGTTCTTTTATGTGATATTGCGGCATGTGTTGGATCATATGTGGTTTCCAGAGACAGCAGTGGACAGAAATGCTGTCATTTGGACATTCTACACATAGTCCATTTTTTTAGATATTAAGGAGCATTGCTTGCACCCACATTGCCATCAAGGCCCCACCTGCTCCATATAGTGTATTCTGTATCAACTAGAAAAGCTTTCACACCATCAACTGCCAGGTGGTGTTCAATGTATAGGCTATTATACACAATGTGTGTCATCTGGGCAGTTTCCATAATTATTTCATCTAGGGCAACTTCCTTTGGGGACATCTAGTTATTAGGTGCAGATGTTGCCAGCTACATAGACCATAGTATGCTGTTCCTATTGATGTAGTCATCAGGTCACTCATAATGGTCTCCACTGTTGAAGATGACACATACAGCTTTTCATTGGAACCATGCCTAATGAATCCCCATCTGAAACCCCCAGCCATGGCCAAGATGGCATACATCTCCATGCTTTCACAGACACAAAATATTGTTGAACATGTGTCTGGACTCCTTAAGCTATGCTTCTGCTGCATGGATATATATGCTAGCATATTGCAGTACACACGTGAGACCTGCAGTTAGCTACATAGGCCAGCATATGCTGTTTCCATTGATGTGTGTGACATGTTAACAATATGACAATATGGTAGTATGGAAGTAATTACAATTTGGGAACAACACAGCACTGTCCGACAGAACTGTTGTTGCAGTGGAGGAGGAGTTGGTCAAAGAGCCATTAGAAGAACCAGCTGTAAGGTAGAGGTGGTGCAATTCATTATGGCACTAGCAAAGGGGCACTGGTCCACAATTATGGGCTGTGACAAGAACAGCACAGAATAAAACTGATGTCTGCATTAACACAGCCAGGCTATGCATTACAGTACATTGACTAGATATGCTGTTAATCAGTCATTACTTTCCCACGCAGGATAGAGAGATGGTCAGGGCACAATCTTTATCATTTGCACAGTTGGGGTGTGGACAGTGACAGGTAATAGCAATTTTGACATAGGTGTAATGGTCACTAGTGGTGGATGTGATGGCTATACAGGCAGGTATCAGGTTGGAAGGAGTCAGGGATAATATCCTCCAGTTTCGAGATAGAGGTTTCAGGTCATGAATGACAGCCAGGTGGATCATGGAGCCCTGCAGTGAGGCATAGTATAGCTCTTTGGGAGCATGTAGGGGATACCCAATCCCCATTTGGGGATCTAACAGATGGAAGCAATCCATGACTCCTAGGATAGCCATTGCAAGGTATAGCATTCGGAGGGCCAGCAAAGGATGGAGGCAGCATGGAACTGTAGGAAGCAGAGCAGCTGACCCCGTAGATGATCTGTACAGTGGAATCAAATGAATGTTGTCCATGACCCTGAAACTGATCACACCTAGATGTGGTGGCTGCAGCATGCAGCCTCCAGAAGAATGTGTGCCATCTGCATAAGCCTGCCCTGTGACCATCCATCATGCATTCAGGCACTTGCACAGCCACAGTAGACATTTGCCAGTACTGTTGTGGATACCTGCCATATGGGCTACCAAGGACCACAGGAAGGGACTGTCCTCTAGGTCCCTATATGCCATGCCTATATGCCATCTGATGAATGAACTGTCATATCTGGTTGTGGTGTAGATGTGGGAGATGGACAAGTGACACCTACCTACCTGTCTGAGTCGCTGTAAGGGAGGGATATATATATATATATATATATATATATATATATATATATATATATATATATATATATGTGTGTGTGTGTGTGTGTATATTTATATATATATATATATATATATATAGATAGATAGATAGATATGTGTGTGTGTGTGTGTGTGTGTGTGTGTGTGTGTGTGTGTGTATGTATATGTATGCATATGCATGTGTATACGTGCATGTGTGTGAGTGCATGAGTGTTCTTGGCAGAGTCATATGTCTCAGCACTGTTTGTCTCTGTCTGTTGGGTGGCCATATAACTATCTGTTATTGTGCTGTGACCATTCCCAACTTTTCCCAAACTGACAGCATCAGTGGGGGTGTTACGCTGACGTTTTTGCAGCACTGTGTTGATGGCCAGTGGTACTGTACATATCCTGCACCTCTCACCTTATGTTCTACAAACTGCTATGCTGTAGCCTGTATACACAAGACATAATTGTCATGTAACATGTCTTGCAGTCCATGTGTACACTATGTTGTCTGTCATGGTGAACCCCTCCCCCAGCTGGACAGTTACCTGTCCTGCCCTTATGCTATATGCTGTGCTGTCAGTCATGGTGAGATTCCCCCCTTCAGCTGGACAGAAACCTGCCATGCCCTTATGCTATATGTTATGCTATCTGTCATGGTGAATCCCCCACCACAAGCTGGACAGCAACCTGTCATGCCCTTATGCTACATTAATTGACCCAATCCACTGTTTCCTATCTATTCCTTTTTTTTCTGCATTGCAGCATGAGTGCTGACTGTGGTGCTGAGGTACATTATAAGTTGTCTTCTTTCACTATGCTTAAAGCATTCTCCAATAAATTCCTGTTCCTGAATTGCTCGTCTTAATGCAGTCTCCATAATATGGTAAGCAAGTTTTTTATCATATTACAATAGGCCTCATAGTGTGGTGATTATTATAATGAGGTAGCTTGAAGTATCTGAATGGTTTGGAATGTAACAGTACCAAGTTTGTATGCCCTGAAGGATAAAAACAGTTATGCATTTTGTTCTCTCCCTTCTGTAGTGCAAATGCTCAAGTTCCTATTTTCCAATACAGAAACTAAAGCTTAGACACATAAACATCATAGGTACAGAAAAATACCTTAATGCCATTACAATTGTTTGCACATTATTCAGACATACATGGCATCTTCTTCTGTGTAGCAATGAGTGGAGGAAATGTTTCATCCTTCCCATCCCCATCTGACTTAACTTCTCCAAATGGCCATGACTCACGTCTAGAATGGCTACAGCTTATGGCTTTCACTCCATCACCAAGAGAGGAGTCTCTATTAGATTACATTTACAACAAGCAAAATAAAAATAAATTCTAATTGTTATAAAGGGTTTTCTTATTTCAACTGTGCATGACTTCTTGTACAAGAGCTTAGTGATACAATATCTATTTTCTGAATGACATCACTAAACCAGTCAGTATTGATGATCTGTAACATACTGCACATGCATTAGGATGGTGACAGGGGAGCGTAAGAAAGACTGATTTGGATTCATTTTCTTTTTGATGTATACCTAATTACTGGTTAAAAATAAAAGATTACATTAAAATATCTGTTAAAAGAAGCTAGTAAGGTTTGACAGTGCTCTTTGTGACCGCTTTAAGGATCTGTTTTTTACCTTGGTCTGTCTTTTTTTTTTACTGTCATCAAGTGTTTAATTTAAATGTTTCAAAATTTTTGATTATGCACTCATGCTGTCAAGCTGCCTGACAACATACAATAATGTTGTCAAGTGCAGAGTGTGGCTCTTATGATGCTATATGGCTGTTACCACATTTAACTACTATTTCAGAAACTTGTTAGGTATAAAATGAACTAAATGATATTGCATTTCTAGTATTTGAGTACATTAATACATCAGAAGTGTAATAAGCCTTCAAATAACTGGAAAAGTTTTTTACAGCTGAAAACTGCTCCTGTTTTGCAATGCAAGTTACTGAGCATCTTTAATTTACCAAGGGTCATTTTACTGACAAGAATTTATAGAGTAACAGAAAAAAACTGCATCTAATTTTACACAACAAAACAAGATGAAATGCAGTTACATGTGTGGTTCCATTGACAGTAGAAACTAAAGTATCAGAAAACAATTTTAATTGACTTATTAGTAATTATAGACAAGCAGATCTGTGCTGAGATGTTTGGAGAGAGGAGAGCAGATTTCTTTTCTGATGTGATATCAACCATCTTGACATTAACTTTACCCTGGAACATTTCAGGGTCTGCACCATAAAAAATGAAAACTACTGTGTGTTATATTTAGTTAACTAAGATTTACTTGCAATATTCTTCTCATGTTCAAATGTTTACAGAGGCTATTTAAGCAAAAGGACAATAATGAGCAGTAGATTTACCTCCTGCAAACCAATATACAGGATGCTATGGATGAGCCCTTTTCCTTTATTTCCTTACAGTTTTGTGCTTTATCCAGAGCACGAGGCAGTGTGGTTGCTCTGTGGTAATATCTCAGCCTAGGATTCAGCACCTGGTGTTCAGTCCTAACTTCCAGTATTTGTCTGTAGGGAATTTGTATGTTCTCACTGTGTCAGCGTGGGTTTCCACTAGATAATGTAGTTTCCTCCCACCTCCCAAAATATGTGTAGTCATAGTCAACTGCACGTGTGCAGTGAACACTTGTACAAGATGCAGACACATGCAAATGAAGTGATTAATAGACACGCTGCCATATGTGCAACCCTCAAAAAGGCATGGAGAAAGTCACATGCAAATGAGTTTATAATGATATTTAAATGAGATGTATGTAACTACTTCACTTATAGAATGGTAATAGGGGGCACCTTTCCTTTGGTGTGCACATATGATATAAAAGACAGGTGCCATGTTAGGCTTGGTTGCAAGTCTCTCATTGTTTCATGCTTTGAGACACATATTTCCATGGTACAGCAAGTCTATGTGCAGAGTGGCACTCAGCAACCAAGGTGGGGGTATAACAGGCAATGGGTAATACAATACAATTTTGAGGAGTTGAAGGTTCTTGACAGCTTTAGAGTGGGCAGGGACAATATAAGGGTTCTGGTGAGCTTGTATTGCCCACAAACTGAAACTCTGGCAACTTATGTATTTCTTATTCTTGTGGATGCTAAGGTATGTATATTATTTTATTTATTTTACATTTGTTGACCGGGCTAGTCCAACTGGATACATGTCCTTTTTCAGTGGAGGCCCGAGGAGAAAAGCTCCAAGTACACAAAGCATTTAATATCAATAGTTAGTTAGATCAACAGTAAAATAATGTATCACAATACATTAGGAAAAATAAGATTGGTACATAGTATAATGGGACTTAATTATATTCAAATGATAAGAAGGAAAATATTAGTGAAGAGGTAGGGAAATAAAGGATAGTAGAGACATCTACAGGATAAGACAACACTTGAAAGGATAGTTAGGTAGGTGGGTTAGGTTGAGAAGCTAGAGAGTAAAAAGGTCAGTGAGTAAAGCAGTTCTAAGAAATAAGTTTAAATAAGAAATTTTGAAGGAAAACAGGGTAGTACTTGGAAAAGCAAGAGAGGAGAGATTAGTCAGGGTTATTGCAAGAACATAACCAGTGGTTGGAGAGGAAATGTTTAAGGTTAGATTTGAATAGAGGGAGAGATGTAATAGCTGTAAGGTCAGTAGGTAAGTGGTTCCATATTTTCCCAACAAAGTTAGAAAAGAGAGAGTCTCCTGCAGAGTTATAAGAGAAAGTAGTTTGCATCTGCATTTTATTAGTAGAGCGTAATTTTTTTAAGTTAGAATATGGTGTTATGAGTGTGGAGAGAATTGGGGCGTTATTGGGTTGATGAAGGACTTTATGGGCAATAATAAGTTGGTTGAATTGTAAAAGGTGAGGTAACTCTAGCCAACCTAGTTGTTTAAGGTTCTGACAGTGATGAGTCCTATATGGTGAGTTAGTGGCAAACCTGGCAATGTTATTATATGATCTAGCTAGTTTCTTAAGATTGTTTTGAGACAAGTTGGTATAAATGGGGGAGACATATAATAGGGTAGAGATTAAGTGAGTTCTTGCAATTGTAGTTCTGGCTAGTGGTGTAAGAAATTGTTTGATTCTATACAGGGATCCAAGTTTTTTGTTAGTAGATTGTATTGTAGTGTGTATGTGAGTGTTGAATTTTAGTTGGTTATCTATTGTGATACCAAGGAGATTGGTGGTAGTCTCAGGAGATATAATGGTACTATTATTAGATTCCAAGGTAAACTGAAGAGGATGAGATGAGTGTGAGGTTGTAAAGATTAATAATTTGTTTTTTTTGGGGTTGAGGAGAAGACAATGGTTTAAGAACCATTTTTTCTATAGTGGTGAATGATTTTTGCGTGAGAGAAAGAAGTTCAGTTTGGGAAGATGCTGAACAAATGATTGTGGAGTCGTCAGCATATTGAATGTTGAGAAGGGAACAGAGAGATGAAGATCATTGATAAAAATGGAGAATAGTAGTGGACCTAAGATAGAGCCCTGTGGGACCCTTAGGGATGTAGGAAGGAGTTCAGAAAGATTATTCTGCCAGAGTACAGCTTGTTTTCGGTTATCCAGGTAGGATGTAAACCAGTTCAGGGCAGAATTATCAAGAGATAGGGACTTTAGAAGGTGAAGTAGAAGTTTATGGTTGACCATGTCGAAGGCCTTTGTAAGGTCTACAAAGAGTGCTGACGACAGGGAATTATTGTTGCGATTTTTGTTGATACAGTTGGTAAAAGAAAGAAGGGCAGTGGTAGTACTGTGGAAAGGACGAAAGCCATGCTGACAGTTTGATAAGAGATTATGGTGGATAAGGTGGGAAATTAATTGTTTATGGATACATTTTTCCATAATTTTGGCCAGTGGAGATAGTAGATCTATGGGACGGTAGTTTGAGTAATCAGCAGAATCACCTCCTTTGTGAACAGGAATAATATGAGAGATTTTCCAGATAGATGGAATAGTACTTTCTTTAATTGTTCTATTAATAAGTATAGAGATGGGGTAGGCAATAGCTGTGGCACCTAATTGGAGGTATTCCCCTGGTAAATTGTCAGCTGAGGGGGTAGAAGGTTTAAGTTTTTGAAGTAAGGAAGAGATATAGGAGGTGGGTATTGGTTCTAGGTGGAATGGAGGGGGTGTGGGGTTGGTAGCGGGCAAGTTGGCAGTATCTGGATTTTGTTCATTAGCTAAATTTTGTACAGCTGAAGTAAAGAAAGTATTAAAAGCATTTGCTGTTTGTGTAGGGTCATTAGAATTGGAGCCAAGAGGATGTGGTGTGTCTACTTTACCTGGGGATATGAGCCTGTTAATAGAAGTTCTATTATATAATATTTCTTACTATACTTACAAGGGAGACCTTTCAGAGACAGACTGGGGACAAGTTGTGTATCTCTGAGTCCTCTTTCTGGAAGATACTGCAAACAATCCTCACTGTTATCCTGGCCCATGCAGATGAGCATATCTATATTTCAGTGTCACCGCAGGGCTGATCCACTATGATGTGTGCCTTTGATTGTCTGGCATGCTTCCTTGAGGTGTTTGGCACAACAGAGTGTACCCATGTTATTATCAGGCCCCAACCTAGGCCATGGGGGGAGGTACTGTAAAAGGAAGGGTTATCATTTCATCAGCTGTTGGTTGCTGTGCGATGTATGTTATTGTATTACCAATGTATCAGTACAGCATCCTGGCAGTACCCACTATTCTATTACATGGCAGACAAGACACACGTTCACTGTACTGTCACTTGCTTCATGGTAGGATGCCACATGGACACCCAGTCAGTAAATGTAAAGTAAATCAGTTTGTGGCCCCATAGCTATTTTTCTATATATTGACTAAGAATTAATGAATAGCGACCCCTTGTTCATGTGTTTTCTCCCCCTTTGTATTTCAGATGATATAGGCTATCCACAATAACCTTGTTTAAAGACACTAGTCTGTAATTCACAGGGAATTACAGAAGAGTGCTATAACTGTGCCCTGCCTCAGATAGTCACTGAGTGAGTGAGTGTTCAGACAACTTAAAGCCTATTTCCACTGCCTGAGCAAGTCTGGGGTCTCCTACAGCATGCTTCTGCAGACAGAATATTTATTGCTTGTTGAATTTTGCACAATATGATGTGTCAGTCTGGTGTATCAATAAAACACCTAGCAGCTGTGCAGCTCCTTATTATTGCATCTTGTATGAGTGACAATAGAGGCATGATCAGCCAATGGTACCAGCAGGGCAATGAGTGACAATAGAAGCAGTGATCAGGCAATGGTACCAGCAGGGCAATGAGTGACAATAGAAGCATTGATCAGCTAGTGGTACCTGCAGGGCACCCTCTCAGGCACTCAGGCAGGCTTGTGTACTGTGTGACAATAGAAACAGTGATCAGCCAATGATACCAACAGTGCATCCCCTCAGGCAGGCAGGCTTGTGTACTGTATATGGCAGCAAAGGCAAAAAGTGACATCTAGTCCACAACAAGGGGCCATGACATTCATTATATCACAAAATAAGGTCACAAAGATAAAACTTGGTAAGCGTGATTCAGATATGGGCTATGTTGAGTAGTGGAAGGTTGACTTACACTGTGAATCAGGCATTCCTCCACACACTGTATCAAATGTGTAATTGATGGTACAGCCATTATCATTTGCACATAGGTTACTGGAAAGAGACATAAGTGCTAGGCATAGCAACAGGGAAGAGGGTTTTTGGGAAAGTGGGCTGGGCTGTGAAGCAAGTTATAGTACAACACAGTAGCCTTTTTGCAGATGGAGGCTTAAGCAGTATTAATTTGCTAATAAAGTTGTTATCCACATTATTCTCAATATTCTGAAAGGAATTTTGTTGCTTCAAACTGGTTATTTCTCAATAGGCTGTTTATATTTTTTTGTTATCTATCATTATTATATTTTTTTTGTTTTCTGTCTTTGCTGGCAGGATTGTTTTAGTCTATGCAGGTAAGTGCAACTGTTTTTATTCTTTTTCTTAGATGCCATGTAGTTTGCTAGGTTTTTCTTAAGTTGGAAATGCTGTCTGTATAGTTGGTCCTAGTACTGAGAAGGTTGGAGTCAGAGTCTGTGAAACTGTGAGTGCTGCTAATGTTTGTATTTTGTCACAGACAATATCCCCTAATATTAGTAACAGGAGGTTTCCTGCAGATTGGGAACAAGCATTGCCATTAGAACGATACTGAGGTACTATGGTTGAAAGACTAACTAGATGCTGCAGGTGCCTCTGAAAGTGAGTGGTCAATGCAGTGACATGACCTTTACTGAGAGGTCCTTTCATATGATGTAGAAATCCAACAAAATTCAGTTGGCTAGCTCAGGAAGAAAGAAACATCCATGGATGCTGTACCTGCCTGGGGCATTGGTTGTGCACATCCCACATAGCTATCATGTATGCAGACATGACATCTGCCACAGCCACCAGTGTCACCCATGTGTATCTTGTAAGTCCTTACAAGTGTGCAGATAGACGCTAACATGGGTTTTATGTGAGCAACCATGCTTCACATGAAGACCATCATCACATTCTCCCTGGCGTTCATATTGGAGTATTTCTTCAAGTATTCCTTGCAGCATGCTAATCATTTCTACTTGAAACACAATGGCAGTAACCTGTACAATTTTCAGCACATTTGTTATAAAAAAAAAAAAAAAAGACAATGCCTTATATGTCAGTGGAGCCAATTGTGATTGATGCCTTTATCTGTCAGTTTTTTGGACAGGCTGCACAGAGGTTATTTAAACATCTATCATTTTCATTTCTTCTTCCAAAGGTTCTACATGTACATCTGAAACAGGTGTGGATCTTCAAGGGGATTCAGCCCCTTCTGATAATGACATTTCACCATGGTACACTACCTGTGAGTTTGCTTTACCAGTTTCAGATTTATTAACAGGTTTGGAGGGAAGGAGCCTTGGCTGTGTGGCACTGTCCTCGGGCTGTATCATGCGTATAGGAGTTATGGCTTCACCATCAATAGCCATCTAATTATCACCATCAGCAAGCTGTGCTTCAGGACAGCCTAGCATTGCTAATTAATTTTGTGCCATACCTGTATGTTAAATGTTTTAATACAGCATGCTTTATTACGCAATTGTCAGTAAATCCCTGCACAATTAGTGGTACAGGTGAACATGAAGGAAATTCATAGACACCATACAACATTTTGCTTGCAGTAACTGCATTGTCAGTTCTGAACTTCCATTTCAAATTGGTATGTAGTTTTGTATTCTATCAAAAAAAAGAGCTGTCATATTTTAAAACATTCTGACCTTCTTCAACACCTGTGTGAACACAGGCTGGTTTAACAGGCTGCCAGTACCCACATCACCTTGAATAGTACCTATTCCATTATCCTCTGTATCATAATCTTCACAATGCTGAGATAATAAGTATTACTCATTGGTGTCAGATGTTGAACAGTGGAAGGACTCCCCCATCTATGGTATTAGAAGCAACTGCTTTACCACTGGCATGTGACACCATATCTTTAGCTCTCTTTCTACACTGTACCAGTGTATGATTTCTTCCCACAATTACATTTATATTTTCCAAACTTAGTTTCACACCTTAGCTTAGTATGCCTGGCTTGGAATCCATTTCTAAATACACTTTTTTATCCATGATGATATGGTTCTCTTGCCTGTGTCTCAGACCTTGATATTGCAACTTGCCCTTACTAGCTTTTGTTATATTGGAAGGTTTGTCGGTTTATCAATGCCTGAAAAAGGCACTATATGGGTGGATAATGTTTTGGACATTATCCAAAAGCCTAGAGGTGACAGGTAAAGACCATCCCTGACAAGTATTGGACCCCTTTGGAATGACACCAGTAGCTAAGCCAATTGTTAAAGTCAGTCAGTTTCTGCTGGTATTGTGACATCCTCCTTGGAGACAGTAGAATGCTGCTCAGTGCTAGGCTCATACCTGCCTGTGACACACATTCTGAGAGTTGAATCATGTCTCTCAATATAGTCCAAGTAGGTGCATCTCAGGTCATTCACACCCACATGGACTATGACTGATTTATACTAGTACTTAGGGGTAAGTGACCTGAGTGCTTGCATGATCTGGCAAGTAGTGGCCCTGACAGATAACTACTGCGACCTTCCCCTTATCTAGCCCAGTAAGAGGGACATCAGTATGTCTCACAATGGAGTATTTTATGACCAGAATATTGGGTTGTGGAGTGTTTCATCTTATGGGCTTGGTAGCTGAGACACAATGAGATGTGCACTGTATTGTGATGGGAATAGTCTTTATGTGCATGTGGAGTTTCTAAGGACTGCACATGAGATACCTTTGAGGTTTGGGTAAGTTATATGTGAGCACCTCTGCAGATGTGGGTCTATATGTATGGTCCTTTATGGGTGTGGTTAGTGATGTATGAGAGTCGCTGAAATCCTGCTTGTTGCTTTTTTGCCTGTTTGCGAGAGTCTAGCCTCCAGTGTCAATGTGTAACTACATCTTTTACATACTTATTTGTCTGTTTGAGAATTAAGTGGCTGTCAGTGTACATAAGGCAATTGTTACATTGCCTCAAAATGCCCATGTCCACCAAGCTGGATGAAGAGATATCAGGAAAGTGCCCATCCATGGTTGCAGGTCCTAATGTGTACTTGCAAGATATAGGAGTGGAGTGTGTTTGTAACTAGATGAAGGAAGGGGGCTTACTTTTTTATTTATTTATTTTTCTTTGTTTACCGGGACGTTATTAAAGAGAAAGCCCATGAGCAACTTAATAGATTGTACAGGCAGCAGTTATGTATACAAATTGTTTTGCCATTTCAGTGAGAGGTTGAGAGTATTTTGTGAGAGTAATTGGAGAGTATTGCATGGTGAGCACAAAGTCTTAACCTGGTGATGAGCATGTGCAGGACTAGGACTAGTTAAGATGTTGTTTAAGCAGTGGTGTAAACTATTAAATTTGTCAGAGAGTTTTATTTGTGAGGAGATACTATTTCAGAGATTAGCAACATAATGGGAGTAGAGCGAGTCCCTTGCAACATTATTTGTGAGTAGTAAGAGTTTGTTACTAGAGCAGAGGTCCCTTGATGGACAGTAGGGAAGTAATACATTTTGTAGTACAGGGCATTTTTCTGGATGATGAATGAGTTTGTGGGCTGTAGTTAGTTATGAATATGTTAGGTAGTTGTACAGTTCAAGCCAGTTTAATTGTTTTAAGCTAGGACAATTGTAGGCCCTAGGAGGGAGATTGGTGGCAATGTTAGCTATTTTATTGTAGCAGGAGGCAAGCTTCTTTTTATTGTTTAAGTTTGTTAGGATAGACGCGACGTATAAGAGAGTTGGCAATAAGAAGGTAGTGGCTAGAATTTCCATTCATCTTATAAAGGGAGTCTAGTTTCTGGTGTGCAGATTTAATGGTGTGCAGTACATTCTGGTCATATGTGAGATTTTCATCTATTATAATGCCTAGAAGTTTACTGTGAGTTACAGTTTCAATGACAATATTATTTGCTGACTTTATGATAAAAGATTGTTTTTGATTTTGGAAACTTTTTGAGGTAAATAGCATTAACTTTTAGTTATGTACTCACCATAACTTTAGATGTTTGGGATCCATCTCGCCTACATTCAGTACTGATGGGCTCGGAGCCGATCCTCGGCTCTGACTCGGCACGCTATGCTATAGAGCGAAGCCTCTTATTGGCTGAGCTATTCTTTATCCCAGGATGCACCACCACTAATCCCCCAGATCTTGTTTGTCCGCATTCATGCACACACACATAACTTGTTTATATAACATTGCCAGATGTTTCAAGATGAAACAATAGAATTCGGACCGTCCGATCTCTTCTGATCTCCAAGGCAGGGGGATGGAGGGTGGGTTATTTGGAATGTAGGCGAGATGGATCCCAAACATCTAAAGTTATGGTGAGTACATAACTAAAAGATGTTATGTGATCCTATCTCGCCTACATTCAGTACTGATGGGACAGCGTCCCTAGCACCTAAATCCTGGGTGGCTCACTGGAAAACACTCCTGAGCACTGTGGAACCAAATGAAGCTCGACCCCGAGATGCCACATCCAATTTGTAGTGGGAAATGAAAGTGTGCGGGGAAGACCACGTAGCTGCAGCACAAATGTCACTAATGGCAAGCTTAGAATGGAATGCTATTGAAGTAGCCATAGCTCTTGTAGAGTGAGCTTTGACAGAGGTCGTAAGCTCTTTATTAGAAGAGGAATAAGCTTGACTAATACAGTCCCTGATCCATTTGGCAATAGTGACCTTTGTGACGGCTTTGCCCAATTTATTATCCGAAAAGGACACAAACAATTGATCTGTTTTCCTTGTTTGTTTGGTCCTGTCTAAATAAAAACACAATTGCCTGTGGACATCCAATGTGTGGAATATGTATTCTGCTTTGTTAGAGTACTTTGGAAAGAAAACTGGAAGTTCTAATGACTGTTGTAGGCAAAAACTGGAACAAACTTTAGGGACAAAGGATGGATTAGGCCTGAGAGATACTCTATCTGTGTGAAAAACCAGGTACGGTGGTTTTACAGATAGAGCTTGAAGCTCTGAAACCCTTCTGGCAGAAGTAATCGCAACCAGAAAAGCAGTTTTCCAAGATAGAAATTTCAAATCACATGTTGCTGCCGGCTCGAAGGGGGAGGAGGTTAAGGCACGTAACACCACATCGAGATCCCATGGAGGAGCAGGATAAGAAATCGGAGGTCGTAAAAGTGCAGCACCTTTCATGAAGGTCTTACACAATCTGTTGCTCATTAAAGGTGGGTTTATAGATTCATGAAAATTGGAAATAGCTGCCAATTGGACCTTGATGGTAGAGACTGAAGAACCTTGATTGAATAGGGAAGTTAGAAATTTTAGGACTTCCGATACAGGAATAGTGATGGGATCCAGACCCCGGAGTTGAGCCCAAATAGCAAATCTCTTCCATTTGCTGGTATACAATTTCTTGGTGGCAGACTTGTGGGCTGAAGATAAAATATGTATGACTTCCGGGTCTAAGGTATGATTCCTGACTATAGTCGGAAGAGGAGGAGCCAAGCTGTTAACTTCAAAGTGTGAAGGGACTGGTGAAGTAGTCCCGACTGATGAATTAATAGGTCTGGGATCTGGTCCAGGAACCATGGACCATCCAGTGCATATTTCCGAAGATAGGGGAACCATACCTGACGAGGCCAGTAAGGAGCAACTAGGATCATTTTGCTCCCCAAGTGAGACACCTTTTGGATCACTCTGGGAAGGAGGAGAACTGGGGGGAAGGCGTATAGCAAGCCGGTGGGCCAAGGATGGGCTAGTGCGTCCATAGGGCTCTCCCCGTAGCTGGAGTGAGGGAGAAGAACTTTTTGCACTTCGCGTTCAGCGGGGTTGCAAAGAGGTCACAACAAGGAATTCCCCATTTGCTGAAAATCTGAGTTGCCACGTATTGTTCAGAGACCACTCGTGAGGAGAGAGGATAGTTCTGCTCAGTCTGTCGGCTATCACATTGGATTTGCCAGGGATGTGAGTTGCTATCAGAAAATGTTTGGTCGCCACTGCCCATTCCCATACTCTCATGGCCTCTCTGCAAAGAGGGTAGGATCTGGTTCCTCCCTGCTTGTTCAGGTACCAGACCACTGACATGTTGTCGGAGTGAACGGCAATCATGCCCTGAGGGAGGTAATCGTGGAGGGCTTGTAGAGATAGAAGCACCACCCTCATTTCCAAAATGTTGATGTGAAGAAGACTCTCTTCTGAATGCCATTTGCCTTGGACTGACCTGCCCAGGAAATGCCCCCCCACCCCATCTGGGAGGCGTCCGTAGTCAACGTGGCCATAGGAGGAGGTGGAACGAAGGGTCGACCCTGATCCAGATTGGAGGGCACCAGCCACCAGTGAAGGTTCCGTTTGCAGGTTTCCGTGATCTGTATGAGGTGACTGAGAGGGAGATCCTGAAAGGACCACTGTGTCGAAAGAAGCCACTGGAGAATTCTCATATGCAACCTTGCTAGGGGGACTAGAAGAACAGTGGCCGACATGGATCCCAATAGCTGCAGGACCATTCTGGCTGGAGCTTTGGATCTGGGAAGCAAGGCTCGAACTTGAGCCTGTATGGTTTGTATCCTTTCTGTAGGAAGATAGACCCGCATTCTGTTTGAGTCTATCTCTACTCCGATGAATCTTATGCGTTGAGATGGCAGCAACACAGACTTTGGCCAATTGAAGGTGATTCCAAGGGAAGTGCCCAGTGATATTGTGGCTTGTAGATTCTGCAATAGTAGATGCCTGGAGGTGGCAGTTAGGAGCCAGTCGTCCAGATATGGAAACACCTGGAATCCTAGACTCCTCGGGTGAGCAGTCACGACCGCCAAACATTTGGTGAACACCCTGGGGGCTGTGGTGAGACCAAAGGGCAGCACGCAGAACTGAAAATGACTTTCTCCTAGGCTGAAGCGCAAATGTCTCCTGGACGCCTGATCTACCATGATGTGGTAATAAGCATCCTTGAGATCTATGGAGCACATCCAAACACCTTTCTCCAGTAGTGGGAGAATGGATTGCAAGGTGACCATTCGGAACTTGGACTTTTTGACTGAACGATTTAGAATGCTGAGATCCAAAATGGGCCTCAAGTCCCCGGTCTTTTTTGGCACCAAAAAGAATCTTGAGTAAGTCCCTAACCCGATCTGGTCTGCGGGGACCGGTTGGATGACTCCTTTTTGAAGCAGCTTTGAGACTTCTAAGGCTGCAATTTCCCGTTGACTGGGTGGCGGGTCCGGGATTTTCTTGGACGGAGGTGGGGAGTGAGAAAAAGGGATGGAGTAACCTCCGGCGATAACTCGAAGCACCCATTGGTCCTGAGTGATACCTTCCCAGGCTTTTAGGTGCCCCGAAAAATGACCCCCGACTGGCTCCGGAGCTGCACAGTCGGGCAGGCTGAAGAGCCACGAAAGGACTCGCGGTCTCCAGTGTTGCAGGGGCCTCTGCCGCCTCTGGGACGGCGTCTTCCAGAAAAATTTCCCCCTCCTCTGCCTCTAGAAGGGGGATCATCCTGCTGTGAGGGATAAGACTTCTGGGATCTACGGAACCACATTTTCCCTCCTCTTTTAGCCTTGGGATAAGGCCGAAAGGGAGTGGAAAATCGTGCCCCTACGGCAGTCAAAGTCTTACCTTCTTGCTCGCAGTGGGTCAATGTGTCTTTTACCTTGGGTCCAAACAAAGAGGACCCATCAAAGGGAGCATCGGCAAAAGACTTGAAGGCTTCCGCAAAATGACACAGGCGGAGCCAGGCTTGCCTCTGTAGAGCAATACCTGTACCCGCCGCTCTACTCGCCCCCTCTGCCGCATATGAAATGAGCCTCATGGACGAGTTTGATATGGATAACAGCGTAGCCAACTGAGAGCCAACCGTCTGGGCCAGCTGTTCAGGTAGGTTACCCAAGAGGGTATCTGAAAGCTCCTTGATCAGATCCCTCTGAAACCTGGTGAAGTGTGTTAAATAGTTCAGGGACCTTAAGGTAAAGGCCGCTGAACTGAGGGTGCACTTCCCGTACTGATCCATGCTCCTAGACTCCTTATTAGGAGGATGGATGGACGTCGAAGCCTCTGCTACATCTTGTTGGGTAGCAGATGCCACCACCAAGGCATCTACAGCCACACCTTTTGTCAAAAACTCCTTCTCTGGGGGTGCTGATAGGAACTTATTTGGGCGAGCAGGCACCGGTTCCACAGAGTCTGGATGTTCCCACGCCCTTCGACAGATCAAATCTAGGAGCTCGTCGAAGGGCGGAAATACCCAGGAGGCGGAGGGCTGAGCCCCGAAGGCCTTAAGGAACACCGACTTGTCAGCAGAAGGGGGTTTGGAATGCCAGCCGCCTCATTGTTTGAGGGCTTCCAGGATGTCTGCAAAGGAGACATCATCTGAGGACGACTTAGGGGACCCCTCTGCATCATCAAGATCAGTGTCTGACGTGAGAGACTCATTGGGGGAGTCAACGTGCTTCCTCTTGCACGATCTTTTCCTTGGGGGTTCCTCTGAAGAAGCTTCAGAGGGACCTCCAGGAGGAGGGGAACCCCCAGTGGGGGTGACCTCAGGCCCCGGGGCTCTGCTGTCTAAGGACAGGGGGACTGCCAAAGACCCAGTCTCCGTATGCAGGGAAGGTGCTGGTGAGACCGTGGAGGTAGCCAAAGAAGATTTGGCTAACGCACTCCTCATGGCCCTGAAGGCTGGACCACCAGAATCCTGGGAAGGTCCAACCCCCGTGGCCACAACATTAGACGGTACCCCCGCAGCCGACGCACCGAGAGGAAGGCTTGGGACCGAAAACATCAGTCCCGAAGCGTCCCCCCCGGGGCCGACAGAGGAGGTCCACGTACCGAACTCCAACTCGAGAGCCGGGGTTGGAGTAAGGGTTGGGGCCGACCCAAAAAACCTCCATTGGCTCCACCAGCACCGGCTCCAACGGTGCCAAGGCTGTTGGAGGAGGAACCATAACTACAGGGTGGGCCATCGGCTCCGAAGCCGAATGGGCTGGAGCCGAAACTAATTTTTGGAACACAGGAGACTGAAAAAGTCTTAGGAGCACCCTGTCGATGTCCGAATCAGACATCTTGGAAGATCTAGATGAAACCGATCGGGTCCGAACCGACTTCTCCACTGGCTCCAAAGGACTGGGGGACCGGCTCCGAATGGACTCAACCAATATCGGTGCCGAGGGAGATCCCAAAACAATTTCCCTCGGTGCCGAGAAGGGCTTTGGTGCCGAAGGGGAGGAGTCTGAGCTGGCAACCCTCATCGGCTCCAAAATCAGTGGAGCCGATGAAGGTGACCCGCCTCTCGAAGCCCCAGTCATCGGCTCCGAAACCAGAGGAGTCGAGACTGGGGGCATCGAGGCAGACCGTTCCGCCCTCGGCTCCGAAGTCCGTGGAGCCAATGGAGAAGCATGCCTGGATTTCTTAGTAGTCGGTTCCGACGGGCTGGTCAGAGCCGACGCTTTCTTTTTCTTAGTTGGAGAGGATGAGGAAGATAAGGCCTCCTCGAAGGAGGGTTTAATCAGCCCTTTTAAGATTAATTTATTTTTCCTCTCTTGGAGGACCCTAGAGGAAAAGGCGTGACACACGCTGCAGGACTCCTGTAGGTGCTTGGCGCCTAAGCAGTATACGCACGAGGAGTGGTCATCAGTTATAGACATTTTATAACTGCACCTCGTGCACTTCTTGAACCCTGAGGGCCTATGTTCTTTAGACATAATGTCTCTGAAACAGTCAATATAACAGCAGAAAGATCACTGTGTAGACAGAAAAATACAGATTTTAAACAACAATAAAAGTTTTTAGTTTTTTTTTTTTTTTTTAAATGAAAATCAAAATTAGTACAATACAATTAACATGACAGCAAAAAAGGAGGGCCAAGAACCCTCTAACTCAAACAGGTACTTGACCTCCTTAAAAAGAAATAGAAACTGCTAATGAATAGGGGAAGGCCCCTCTAACTTAAACGGGAAACCTTTCCCTAAACAAACACACAATTTACCACAAAAAATATATCCAAAAACACTCGTACAACAACAATAGCTGTTAAAACAGCTTTTTTGGTAAGAAAAGAGAATTTCCTGACAGGAAAACTTTAGAAAAAACCAGCACTTAGCTCAGCCAAGTTTGAGACCACGTCCTAGCTTGTAAGCGGCAAACGAGATCTGGGGGATTAGTGGTGGTGCATCCTGGGATAAAGAATAGCTCAGCCAATAAGAGGCTTCGCTCTATAGCATAGCGTGCTGAGTCGGAGCCGAGGATCAGCTCCGAGCCCATCAGTACTGAATGTAGGCGTCTGATTCTTGAGCCAAGTTTCTACACAGGAGAAAGATTTTTGGGTAATGTCTTGAAGTTTATTTATTGTTGAGGCTGCACAAATTAATGTTGAGTCATCTGCAAACTGAACTAAACTAGCATGGTGAGTGGAGTTGTGGAAGTTATTAATAAATATACTAAATAGGAGAGGACCCAGGATAGAGCTATGAGGGACAGCTGTAGTAACTGTTAAAAAAGATGAGCAGGTTTGTTGCCATTTAACAGGTTGTTGCCTTCCAGACAGGTAACTAAGAAACCACAACAAGGAGTATTGTGAAAGTCCTACTGAGGAAAGTTGAATGAGCAGTTGCTGGTGGGAACAGTATCAAATGCCTTTGACAAGTCTAAGAATATGGAGGAACATGGATTACTTGGTGTAATCATCTGCTAACATAACCAGTGATGCTGCCCAGAGCCCAAACTAGATGCTCTCTGAGCAGCAATAGTCCTGGGTGCTATAATAATGTAAGGTAGACCTAAACAGTCCTAACTAAATACAGAAATGCTGTTCACTGCACAAACTAGTTGTCCCATGAGTGACTGGGACTGAGGTCATGTTCTGAGATGTTTTTATAAGGGAAATGTCAACTTCTGGAAATTGTGTATACAAGGCACCAGTAACCGCTATTGTGTGAAGAGCAGCTTCTCACAAATGTGGGACTTATATACAATCAGAAAAATAGGACCCGAGTACTACCTGAAAATAGACAATGCCTAGTGGGACTAACCAGGTAAAGTAAAACAAGTAAATAAATAAATGCTTTCTTCACACCCACATCAGTCTGGTTTGAAGTTCAATCATACTACTATGACAAGCTGTACTTGGGTTATGTTTGACATCCTTTTGGCTCCATATCAATGGTTATATTCAGTTTTGGTCCTCCTTGATCTGATGGTGGCATCTGACACTGTGGATTACAGAAACCCGACTGAACATCTTAAACTCTATTGTAATTTCATTGGATTAGTGCTTGACTGGTTTGCCTCTTAGTGTTTGGACCAATTCCATAGGGTTGATCTCAGCATTAAAATTCATCTAGTAGTTGCCCATTAAAATGTGGAGCTCCAGAGGCTTTATTCCTGGTATTGTTGTTATTCACAGTGCCTTTGCTTCCCCAAAATGTGAAGCATTTCTAACATTCATTCATTCATTCATTCATTATATCCAGTTTTCCTTCCTTCACTCCAGATTCTGTGTCAGATTTTATGCAACTAGAAAATTCTCAGCCCCTGATTTTCATCTGGTTATATGAAAATTACCCAAAACTCATCTCTGCAAAGACTGGTATAACATTGGCTCATGCCACTCACCTAACCTTCCTCTCCATACCCCTATTATTTAAGGAATAATTTATTTGAATTTGTGTTACAAGTCTGTGATCTGAGTATCATTTATGATGATAGTATAACACTAAAGGGCCATATGTTGGCTGTCATCAAGACATTACATTTCATCAAAAAACAGTCTTATGGATTTGAAACTATGTTCCATTTATGGACTTTGCTATGGTGATCCATGCCATTGTATCTTCTCACTATGATTACTGTATGTCTCTCATATGGTGATCTGGTGCAACTGCAGACAGTGCAAAACTCTCACAGCTGCCAAATTCTCCTTCTTTTGTGGGATTTATAATGATAACCCTATGCAATATGTTACCCATGTAAACTATAGCACATGGCAAGAAGGAAGAAACATGAAATCTTAGCAGAATTATACTGAGATTAATTAATTAATAAATAAATAAATCCATCCATCCATAAGCCCTTTTTCCCATTTTTGCACGTGTTCGGGGTATCACTTCAGCAGTGACAATCATCTAGAGCAAAGGTTTACACTGCTAGGATGAATCATCTCATCAAAAGGAAATATAGATTAAAAGCGTGTGTACAACTCTTAATCTTCATAATAAGTTAGAATAGAATTAATAATAAAATATTGAGCAGTCGACACAGCGAATGGCACCTTGTATAACATGTCACCTAGTATTGTATCCAGAATCATATGAATGGACAAAAATTAATAAAAATCCTATTCTATATCTCAATTAACTAATTAATTCTGATTACTGCTATAATTCTACCATGATTGCAGAAATTTTCATGGCTGAAATCACAATTTAGTTGTTGCTTTGATTTTTTTGCTAATTAAATGGGATAATAAAGCACTAGTTATTTATTTATTTATTTATTTGCATTTGTTTACCAGATAAGATTACTGATCAGTATACATAACCAACTTCGGACACCACCTGGGTTACAAAGGTAACAAACAGCATTTAGTTTCAAAGAGCTTAGCAAGGTGATAGAGGATACATTCTATGATCAGTAACTGTATGTATATACATATTTATAGAGGAAAAATAGAGGAGAAATAAAAAAGGAGGAGAGATAGGATTATAAACAAGGTCAAGAGGTAAAGCAATACAGAATGAAGTGTTGAGAGAGGGAATGATACTCTAGATTAAGAGCTTGTGTACTACATTAATGAATAGAATCTTAACAATTCTCTCAACTTTTAAATCTAGACACCACAATATGCTATCTCTCATCCTACCTGCCTTGCCATAACATAAATATCTCCATCTTCATCTCATATTTGTTGTACATTATAACTTTCTTGACTGTGAGCTACTAAACCCAGTTTGTACTCCTGTTCCATATGCTTTGTGAATTTAATCTCATTGTATTTTTTGTCACCATGCCTGTGAGATTTTATATATATATATATATATATATATATATATATATATGTGTGTGTATTTTTTCTATGAACTTTATGAATCATAATTATTCTTTTTATCTGTGTGGAGTTTAAGAATTGTAATTTTGCACTGTAACTTTGCAATTTTTGTTTCTTCTGTGGAGCTTTTCTCTATGGGCCTCCACTAAAAAAGGGCCCAATCGGACTTTCCCGGTCAACAAATATCAAATAAATACATAAATAAATAATTTTAGAGTGATATCCAGGATGTTGATGTCAGTTTTAAAGCAAAATATTCAAACAATTGCAAATTTACGCTGAATCAGGATGTATATGAAACTGACTGTAATAGAACAACTTCAACTTTAAAATAGATAAACAGCTAGGAAACCCACACTGCCTCTCCAGAAAGGCAATATAAAGCTAACCAATATAAGAATTCCATCATTTTATACAAAATCATCAGTGATAAAAAGACGTATAAGCCTTGTGTTATCTTGTTATTTACATATAAATGAATAAAAATGCAAGAATTTTGTTGTGCCATATATTTATAAGCACCTAAAGTGTTAGCAAACAGGCACAAAGGCAATAAACAGATATAGGAAAACTAGTTTCAAAGATGTGAAAGGAAATGTCTATTTTTGCCTAGATGGTATTAATGAGGTAATGGTATACTATTATAAAGTAGCTATACTTGAAGGATATAGCTATTAGGACCAAGGAAAATTTTTTTTTAAAGACTCGGTGTCCCCAGCTTTTGTCCTCAGATGTAGACACTGTCAATATCCAAATAATAATAGATTACATTTATCAGGGAATCATTTCCTTAAAATGGCATACTCTTAACCTTCAGAAGAAAAAACAAGTGACAAAAGCCCCCCAAAAATCAGGGACACTTGGGTTAAAATCAGAGATACTTAATTAGCACAAATTATGCACATCCTGTATCCATCATTACCTGTTTCCATCAAGTCAGTACCCTCCTTCCCATCTTTCAACACCACTGTGAAAGACTAAAACCTGGCTTTGTTCTTGCTCAAACCATGATAAACTATATCCCTAAAAGTGAATAAGTATCTTTTCATTCCTTATACTGCCTTACTTTTCCTTCTTCACTTACTTCATTACTGCTAATTCTCTTCCATGACTTTCTCTCTAAATATACCATAAGCCTATTTTTCCCCTCAGTTCATATTGCAATTCCTGTTTGCATTAGATTAACTTATTTACTTTCTCTACAAACTGTCTAAAATTTCTATAACTATTAAATGATTGTCATATAACTTGTAATGATTCTTAGTCAATGTTTTTATATTATCACTAATTTGTTATAATTATATAAACTGCAGATGTTTTGTTTTATTTTTGAAGATTGCAGAATTATTGTTCTTAAAATGTTTTGTAATAATTTGGAGCTGTTCTCTCTGGGCTTCCGCTGAAAATGGGCTTCTACCAGTTGGACTTTTTTGGTAATCAAATCAAATTAATCAAATGTCAATAAATAAATAAATGTTGAGGTAATAAAAGTTACATAGAGAAGCAGGACCCACAAGTTTTATTTTTATTTTATTATATCATCCCTAACCTTGTAGCTAAGACATATAAAATTGCTGTTTCATCTTACATATATGAACTGATCAGGTCTTGCATCCTGAGAAGCCTATCTACTGGTTTTGTGCACATATTGCTTTAAAAAAAAACACAACAATAATGCTTTCATTCAATCCAGGCAATTTGTTGGTGTTTAGATATAAGTACCATGCACTCTTCCCTCATTTCCAATTTATAAAAGACAAATGTCCAGTGAAACCAGTTCTATAAATCTAACCTGACCACTCTGCTGGTGTGAGTACAGAACTAAAAGTCATTAAACAAAAATGAATGAGCTGCCCACCTGAATGCACATATACACAGAGCTACTGTAACTTGACTTAAGTTAAGATTGTTTGATCTGATAAAGTCTGTTTCTCGATGAAAGCACCAATCTTCTTCAATAAATCCTTCATCACAAAGAAATTTCTAAGCCTGTTTTTTTTTATCCTTCGAAATGAGTTCCTCTAGAGGTAAGGCCTTATTTTCATATGGTCTTGATAGCATCTCACAGCTGTTGCATCAGTCCATTTCTGTTTCATTTTCAATTTATTGTAAAAGTCTTCCACCCTTTAATCATTGATTTCATGGTCTATAACTTAAAAGTATTTTTTTTACATTGTTTGCATGTCAAAGAATTTTTATATAGACCATTATTTGTATACTTAGTTTGAATAGCATAAATGTGTTCCATAACTCTTTGATGTAGCATTCTCATAGTCATACCCATATAAAAAAACAGAGCATGTAACAACATAAACAACTCTAACTGACTTACAAGTGTAGTGATGTTTTGGAACTATAGCTCAATCCCCCTAAAATAAATCTGCATGCTTTATAACTACAACATAAGCATACTCCTTTGTTTCTAGCCATTTAAAAGTAGTTACACATGCATAGTTAAAACAAGCTTAAATCTTAAAGCTTAAAGCAGGATGTGCAAAAATAAGAAGTTATTTACTCACCATAACGTTACATGTTTGTTGTCCATCTTGCCTATATTCTTGCTGGTTGGGTTCGAAACCAAGCATCGGTTCCGACTCGGCCTAATACAAAAGCTCAAGAGCTTCTACTGGCTCAAGGCTAACCCCTATCCCATGATGCACTGGGTAAAATACCCAGATCTTGTTTGCAAGTAAAAACAGTATTAGTATTCCTACATATTTTTACATATTGTCTAATTGTAGAAAGAGGAATCAGAGACTCCAAAACCAACATAACTATATACATATCTATAATATTATCTGCCCGGTCCTCCAGGAACAAAGGAGGGGGAAAGTGGGTGGGATGCAAGAATACAGGTGAGATGGACAACAAACATGAAACATTATGGTTAGTACATAACTTCTTAATGTTATGTTGTCCTATCTCACCACAATTCTTGCTGTTTGGGACTGCATCCCTAGCACCTTTATCCTAGGGTGGCTCAGGAAAAAAAACTCTTCAATACAGTGTAACCAAAGGAAGACCTGCTCCGGGAGGCCACATCTACTTTGT
Organism: Protopterus annectens; assembly: GCF_019279795.1. Taxonomy (NCBI): domain Eukaryota; kingdom Metazoa; phylum Chordata; order Ceratodontiformes; family Protopteridae; genus Protopterus; species Protopterus annectens. The sequence goes on from NC_056745.1 coordinate 693,859,804, forward strand.
AATGAGTAATAAAGGTATGAGGTCTCACCCATGTGGCAGCTGCACAAATAGAGTCCATAGAAAGTCTAGCCTGAAAAGCAGAGGATGTTGAGATCGCTCTAGTGGAGTGGCCTTTTACTTTGCCTGGTAATTGTCTGTTATTCTTACTATATGAGAAGGAGATGCAGTCTGTAAGCCATTTAGACAAGGTTACTTTAGAAACTAGCAATCCTTTCTTTTTGTCTGAGAATGACACAAAAATCTGGTCAGACTTTCTGAAATCTTTGGTCCTATGCAAATAGAAGTGTAGCTGTCTGTGTACATCTAATTGATGCAGTGTTTATTCTGCCTTGTCAATATAATTAGGAAAAAAATACAGGCAATTCAATGGATTGATTTAGATTGTTTTCTGAACAGACTTTGGATAAGAAAGAGGGATTAGTTCCTAAGGACATTCTGTCTTTGTAAAAAATGATATAAGGAGGGCATATAGAGAGAGCTTTAAATTCTGACATCTGTCTGGCAAAAGTAATAGCTACTAAGAAGAGAGTTTTCCATGGCATAAACTGTATATTACAAGATGATGCAGGTCCAAAGGGTGGCAAGACTAAGGCAGATAGAACAAAATTAAGGTCCCAAGGGGCTGGAGGAACTCTGATTGGGGGTCTGAGTAAGAACATAGCTTTCAGAAAAGCCTTACATAATCTGTGAGACATAACAGGCATTCCCATTTCCCCAGTACAAAAATTAGAGATGGCTGCCAGTTGAACTCTGATAGTAACTGCAGCCGCTCCTTTGTCACAAAGTTTGGAGAAAAATTCTAGAAATGCAGTAATAGGAGCTGGAAAAGGTTCTATATTGTGTTTATCAGCTCAGTAAGAAAATATTTTCCATTTACTTGAATACAGTTTCCTCCTAGACAGTTTGTGGGAAGAAACTAGGATATGTTTAACTGCAGGGGAGAATTCATAACACCTGGCTAAGCGTGGAATCGGAGCAGCCATGTTGTCAACTTGAGGGTCTGGATGGACGGATGGAACGCTCCCGATGAGTGGGTCAAAAGGTCTGGAACTGGGTCCAGAATCCACAGTTCCTCCAGTAAATGGGTCCAGAGAAAGAGGAATCAAACTTATCGAGGCCAGTAAGGTGCAATGAGACTCATAGTGCTTTTCAACGTGCTGGCTTTCTGAAGTACTTTGGGTATTAAGGGGAAGGGGGGAAAGGGATAGAGTAGTCCCAGGGGCCAATCGTGAACAAGTGCATCCCTTGGTGACTTCCCCGGAGGGGGAATGAGGGCAAAGCAGCTGCTGCATTTGGCATTCATGGAGTTGGCAAAAAGATCGCAGCAAGGCTGGCCCCATTTCTGGAAGATCTCTTCTGCAATTTCTGGTTAGGGACCACCCGTGAGGCAACAGAATTGCTCTGCTGAGTTTGTCTGCTATCATGCTGGATTTCCCCGGGATATGCGTTATTAGAAAACGTTGAGAAGCGACTGCCCATTGCCACACTCATTGTGCCTCTCAACATAGGGATTATGACTTGGTTCCTCCTTGCTTGTTTATGCACTACACCACTGACATGTTGTTGGTTTGAATTGCAACTGTTCCAATCGGAAGAGAGTCTTGAAATGCCTGCAACACATGCAGCACCGCTCTCATCTCTAGGACACTGTTTGCAAGTGGCTCTTGTGTTCTTGCCATAATCCTTATACCATCATTCCCAGATAATGCCCCCCCCCCCACCTGATCTGGGAAGCATCCATGGTCAGTACTGCTGTTGGTTGTGGAAAAACAAAGGGGTGGCCAAGGCACAACTCTTCTGTTTGTAGCAACCAGAGGAGATCTTTCTTTCATGATTCCGTAATGATTATCTGGTGTGATAGGGGAAGATCTTGCATGGACATCTGGGGGAAAAAGTAACCACTGTAGAACCATCATGTGCAGCCATGCTAGAACTACAGCTGCCATAGTACTCAGAACCTGTAACACAACCTGGGCTTGAACCTTTCTTTTTGACATCAAGATCCTGATTTGACAATGAAGGGACTGAATTCTCTCTCAGGGGTAAGTTTTGCCACCATCTCTTTTGAATCCAATTCTGTGCCTAAGAAAGTAATATGCTGTGAAGGTGACAAGGCAGATTTTTTAAAGTTTACTGTAATGCCTAGCCTTGTGCAAAGAAGCATTGTTTCTTCCCTCACTTGCAGAAGTAGATGCTTGGTGATGGTGGTCAGGAGCCAGTCGTCTAGGTATGGAAACATATGGAATCCCTGGTGTCTCAAGTGAGTTGTAACCACTGCCATGCATTAGGTGAACACTTTGGGGGCTGTAGTGAGACCAAAGGGTAGAGCCTGAAATTGGTAATAACTGGCTCCCAGCCAAAAGCGTAAATATCTCCTGAACCGCTTGTCCATTTTTATGTGGTAATACGCATCCTGGAGATCTATTGAACACATCCAATCATCTTTCCTTATAAAAGGGAATATTGACTGCAGTCTCACTATCCGGAACATCAATTTCGTTATGGATTTGTTTAGTTTGCTAAAATTCAGAATAGGTTTCCAGTCCTCTGTTTTTTTCGAACTAAAAAGAACCTTGAATAAGTTCAGAATCCAATTTGGTCTGCAGGGACATCTTGGATGACTCTTTTTTTCTAGCAACGTGATTATCTCTTGTGTTTCGTAGCCCTTTTGACCAGGTGGAATTTCTGGTATGGCCTGGTTTATGGGGGGGGGGGGCGGAAAAGGGTATGTAATAGCCTCTGGATATGATTGTCTGTGTACATTTTTCTTGGGAGATTTCTTGCCAGGCGTTTGGGAACGGTGACGAACGTCCCCCGACTGCCTCCAAAGAAGAGCAGGTGGGCCTCCTTTCAGGAGTGCTGGAAGGGCCTCCAAGAGAACATATTTCTGTCTCTCTGATTCTGCAGACCCCCTCTGCCACGAGGTCAGCATCTTCCATTAGCACCTCCCCCTCTGCCCCTGGGGGAAGTGTCACCGCGTGCGTCAGAGAAACCTTTTTGGAACTTATGGAACCATATCTTCCCACCTTTCTGACCTTTGGGATAAGGTCTAGATGGGGCAGAAAAACAGACTCCAATGCCAGACAAGGTTTTCCCTACCTGACACAAGAGAAAGACACTAGAAACATGACAAAGAGGTCAATAGAAACTATTGCACATGGATAGTGAAAACTAAGGGGATTTTGTAAGAAAATCCAACTAAATAAAGTATACAAAGCATCAATAAACCAAGAAACAGAACTGCAAGGAGACAAGCTGTCCAACCACTGAACGTCTTTAATGTTGAATGCTTTAATCTGGCATTCACCTCAAGACTTCATCAGAATAACTTAAAAACATTAAAGGCTTGATCAGAGCATCCAAGTGCTCCGGATTATGCGGAATGCACCGCATTTAATGAAGAGCGAAGCCACTGTTCCGCTGTTCCGCATTGAACAGCTGTGGCTCCGCTACAAGGCTTTTGATTGGTTTGTGTACCGCAATTACTGCCAATTGGCATTGCGGTATACAAACCAATGCATAGCTCTGCTGTGCTGCTATTTTTAATTTTGATTGGCTCGTAGACCGCATTTACGGCCAATCGCAAACTCGGTCTACGAGTCAATCAAGTAGAGAATATGCGGAGAACGGGAGCCAATGAGAGCTCCCAAATGGAGACCAATCGTGTTCCTGCAAGCCTTTTCGCGCCAAATTAATGGCTTGAAAAAGGCTTCCAGGAATCGGGAGGGAATTTTGCTTTGTGGAGAACTTGGAGTTGGAGTCAATACTAGGCCGGAGTTGCAGAGAATCCTTCCAGATCGAAGAAGACATTTCATCAGGGGAGAAGAAGACGGGTGTCGGAGCCTGCCCCAGTGCCTGCCAGGAGAGGTGACTGACTTGGTCGGCGACGGCGAGAGAAGTCCGTTTGCATTTGCGGCTGTCTGGTCACAACACAGGTTAGTCAAGCAAGCAAAGCAGGCAACCTGTAAATCAAATAAAATATTGTCTGGATATTGGGGATAAAGTAGAACAAAAAAACTGTGTGTTGTATAATGTGTGCCTCTAATGTTTGTTAGTGAAATGAGACGAGTCTTCAACTCTTATTACCCTGACACCCACCACTTATAATCTAATTAATTTGTAAATGACATGTATATCATAGTGTGATAAATGCTATTAAGTGTTTAAAGAACTTCTACCACTAAACAGTTGTTAAAACAGTGAGTGAGCTGTTAACAGAGCTTATAAATTAACTCTTGCTGCATTCTGTGTGCGCAAATGTTTTTTTTTTAGAAACTAGAGTTATAATGCATTTATCATCCCTGGAGAATCCCTTAAGCATGTAATACACTAACAGAGTGTTTTGTAAATTGATAAGGTTTCTAACAGTTAGAAGATTATGTGTTATAGTGAAGGTGCATAATATTTACCTTTTTATTTTTATTTGTTTGTACTCATGTTATAGTGTTTTCTGGACTTCATTTGGAATGTGGAATGGTAAGGCCAGTTTTGTTAGTTGTACTTATATTTCTACTGGCCTTCTTTAATCAGTCCGGCTGTGTTTTTTTTCCCCTGAAAAATTGCGGCTTTATTCAGTGTTGGGTTATATAGGGGTGAGAAAACGAATTCGGCACTAGTAAAGGACTGAGCTTTTAGAAATCCAGCAGCTTGAATGAGACCGTGCTTGCTTATAAAGTCTATTTTTTGCCTGCTCCTTCAGACTACCACCAGATGTGAAAAGTTCAGACGTGTAACCATGGAAGCTTCTCCTATGGAATGGCCAGGTCCAGATCTTCTGCATTGGGTGTAGTTTTTCATTTTTTTAAAAACATTTTATTAGTTGAGATTTAGATTATTTTCAGATAATATCCCCAAGTTCTTTAGTTTTTCTGCCATTTATCTTTGCAGCCATTGAGCCTCCATTCCATCTGAAGTGTGTTCAGTCCCCATCCTCTTTATTGTCTGAAGGCTCTAGGAGATGCCTAAAAGATGTAGATCATGGTCATCCTTCAGCAGAGATCAGGAAGTGTTTTTGCAGAAATGATGTTGAATGCTGGGCATTGTTTATCTATAGCATATGGATGTAACTTATTTGCATGTCTTTGTGGAAGTTATACCTGCTTGCTGTCCGTAACCAATTCCATTTAAATGTACTAACCCTAAACCTCAAAGAAGTTACCCAAATGTGAAACGTTACTTCATAATATAGCAAATGCAATCGCTTACTTGCATTGCATGCCTCCCATTCTACCTCAGACGCAACACGTTGTTTGCTTTCTTAACCTAACTCTGTTCTATTTTTTTTTGGAGCTTTTTTCTTTAGTCCTCCACTGCCCAGTCAGACTAACCCGGTCAACAAATATCAAATTTCTGGCTGCATGCTGTAAGTAACCATTGGTGAACAAAAGAGCTTGTGTAACTACTGGTCTAGAGTGCCAGGTGATGTTACACGAGATATGGTGTTTTCTGTAATCTGTTGTTCATGTACTAAGAAGCAGGCCCTTCCACTGTTGGGGATAATTTGTTTTGTTAAGCTCCACCACCCCCCCAATCTGCCTAGCATTAAGGGGACAACAGCTCCTCCAGCAAGCATACTTAAACCAGCTGTTAAAATCAGCCAGAATGTTAACGTGGTCATTTCCATCAAAGTATGCTACCATCGTAGCGTACTGAGATTTATATAATAAACTATATTAACACCACTTTTCCCTGGTCTCTAGCCGTATTTTCCTTGCTGGCCATTATTTTACTGCACCCCCCCCCCCCAGTTTGAAATAGTGCAGTTTAAGAAGTTTATGTGTCATAACACCTATATGGGCACACTGTATTTTCCATTAATGCTGCTTGTAAAGGGGTGGAGGTTGACACCTTTTCTTAAACTCCCCCCATTTAGCTAGTCCTGAAAAATTATACAGTTTGCTGTGGTTGACTTGGTCTGTGTGACCTGATGTACTAGCACTTAGGTAATCACTCGTTTGATGTGACAGTCCTGTTTTCAGACCAGTTTGGGTAAGGGGTTATGCATTTTAAAATTGTCTCTCCCTTTGTGACATGCATACCATAGAACTGGGGCCTGCAGAACAGGCCTTGATATATGTCAGCACTGTGTTTAACAGGCCAAAGTGCCTGTCTTGGTCCCTGTACTACATTCTTTCACTTGGACTCCATTGGGTAATGTAGAAGACCAGCTCTATTCTCATAAAGCTTCTATACGTGTGAAATGTAATGTAGTTTTATGATTTACAGAGTACTCTAATGCTTGTTGACAAGGATTGTAGGAATAGAGTTTGACTTTTTGTCCAGGAGTCAGAGCATTTTAGGTTTCCATTAGGTGCTTTGGAAGACAAAAGCTCATTTCAAAATGTGGGAAATCTGTAATGCTTTTTTGTATACTATATGTTCTCAAACTCTGTGGGAAAGTGATTCCATTTACAAAGGGTTGCTTTCCATTTTGAGATAATTTAACACATATTCATTTTAAAATTTTCTGCTAATTTACACAATGTAAATTGTATTGCTAATAATACTTTAGAGACAATGTTTTACCATTACCATCTTTTGTTAATTTTGTCCTGAGAATTCTGGCTTACATAGCACTGTAGCTCAGAATTTTCAAAATATGTCTGCTAACATAACAGGCTGTTTGCTAACTTACTCGAAAAACTTTTATTTTGTGAATCCAAGAATGTTAACACTGGTATTCCACTTTTCTGTAGTAGGACCTCTACTCTTGTTCATAGGTGTGTACTAGGCTAATGGCCCTGGGGCCTTTACAAGCCTAGCCCATAGAAGTGTCCTGGTATTGTGCCGCCCAACATTAGCTCCCAGTGCCTCTGTCAAGTAGAGCCACTGGAATGATCCCCTGGGTGAATATTTCCCATCCACTCATCAAGATTTCTCTTGAAGAGGGCCAGTGAGGTGCTCTGCTTGACATGTATGGGAAGTCTATTCCAGAGCATTGGCTGTCTCTGGGTTATGAACCTGTCTTTCAAGCATGTTCTGTTGATTGTGGTAATGAGGTTGAGGTCTCTGGAGCGTGTTGTGCGGAGCTATTGGGATTTCTTTAAATGCAGCATTTCTAACAGAGCTGGGTCAGACATGGCTTTGTAAGTCAAGCAGAGATCGCCTGTTAAGTAGACGACATAAGACAGAGAATAGCTGGAGTTTTTTTTTTTGAGTCTGTCTGTGTAAGACGTGTTTAAGGCCTAGGATCCTCTTTGTGAGGTACTTTTGTGGCCTATCCAGCTGTTGCATGTGTCTAGTGAGGTACGTGCCAAATGGGGCATTATACTCTGTGATTGGTCTGAGGGAAGAGAGGAAAGAAATGGTTACCTCTTTCTTCCTGGATACAAAACCCTTGGTAATGACATGTGCCTCATAGAATGACTTTCTGACCACAGTGGCAATGTGTTGGTCAAAGGAGAGAGGTTCCTATCAACCCCAGAGCTCTTATAACACCTTCAGTGGGCTTCCATCGATCTGGTAATTAGTGGGAAGTGAGTTTTTCCCAAAGGGGGTGACGATGCATTTTTTGGCATTAATCTTAAGGCCATGGTTTCGACACCAGTCATTTGTCTCAATGAGGCCTTTCTGTAGGATGTCTGCATCACTTGGAGAGTTAATATCTCCCAGCTTGCAGTCGTCTGCGAACTTGGTCAGCCAGAGTCCCTCCGTGTTGGCCTGGACTTCTGAGAAGTAGATGCCAAACAGTTGAGGACCGACCAGGAGTTATATTTTTTTTGGGGGACTGTATGCAATGACAGGTCCTTGTAGCAACTTTCTAGGTTTATTAAGAGCAGTTTTTAAAGTGTTTGTTTTTGCTGCTTGTCACCCTCGTATGTCTCTGAAACTAATTGACTTTGTTTTTGGATAAAGATAGGTGGGCAAGTGAGCACCAGAGGATTGAAAGTGTCATTGAGGCAAGGAAGTGAAGCATGCAAGCCTTTATAGTAAACAAAAGGAGCAGAGATGAGCAAGAGAAGAGGGTGCAAAGTCAGGAAACTTCCAGTGATATGGGTAGGTTATGGCCCTATTGTCTTATATTTTTGCTATTGAGAGGACATCTTGTAATTTTCATTTCTGCACTTAGTCCCATTTGTTTCATTGTCTAACACCACTGTTTTGCAAATCTGCTAGGTATAGACTACCCAGACTGCAGTGAAGACAGGGATGTAGATACGGCTCACACCCCAAAGAAGAGAAGATACACAATTTTTCAGCCAAGCTGGGCAAGTGCCTTTGACTGGCTTTCTATGAGTAGGCGCGGAGTGAAATTTGCCTTCTGCAAGACTTGTAACACGGATTTCACAATCCATCATGGGGGCCGACATGACCTGCAATGACATGCTAACAGTGAGAAACACAGGCAGAATTGCAAGCATGCAGCTGGAAGATCTATGGTGGATTTCTTTGGACCACAGAGTTTAGCAAGTACAAAGGTGGTTGAGGCAGAGGTTGGTTTTGTGTCTCTCCTTGCTAAACACAACTTATCATTTGCAGCAGGAGAACACATCCTGAAATTTATGAAGAAGTGTGGAGAGGATCAAGATGTTCTCCGTAAAATGACATGTGGAGCAACAAAGGCAGCATGCATTGCACGGGATGTGCTGGGGCCTCATTACCAGAATGATGCTGCAGCAGCCTGCCAGAAATCACCATTCTGTGTGTATATGGACCAAAGCACAGACATGGGAGATGACAAACTGTTAGACATCCTTGTTGGTTACCTTGATGAAAAGGCAAGCAAAAATGTGACAAGGTTCCTTGATATGCCAGAATGTGTGTCTGGAACTGGACAAGCAATGTTTAATTCTTTAATGTCCAGCCTGACAAAATTTAACATTCCAGTTTCCAACATTGTGGGCTTTTCTTCAGACAATGCTGCCTCAATGATTGGAAAACACAATTCTGTGCTGTCTCGTTTAAAGGAGGTGAAGCCCACAATTGTAAACATGGGGTGTCTCTGCCACTTGGCAGATCTCTGTAGTAAGGCTGCTGTAAAAGCACTACATTCACCAGTTGAAGAACTTGTATCAGATCTGTATTGCCATTTCAGTTCCAGTGCACAAAGACAACAAAAACTTCAGGAATTTGCTTTGTTCACAGATACTGACCCCTCAAGATCATTAGACATGCACCTACTAGATGGCTCAGTCTTGGTAAGGTTATTAACAGAACCCTGGACATGTGGCCAGCTCTAAATTCATATTTTCTGTCTGCAGAGCCAAGGTCTGCTAAGATTGACTTAATTTCTAAAAACTTGCAGAGTCATGAAGTGCATATGATTTTTATGTTCCTTAAGTATGCACTGGAACCCTTACTGGAGTTCAACATACAGCTTCAGAGCAGAGAAAGTCAGCTGCTGACACTGCATGCCACTGTGCATAAACTCCTGCAGCAGTATGCTGGCAGACTCCTCAGACCTGCATCTGCTGTCAGACTAATCAAACACAGTGATGTGTCAGTGTTGACTGACAGTAGCTGTGTTCTACCAAATGGTGAACTTCGTATTGGCTATGAAGTCAAGCAGTACATGAACAGCCATGAGGAGGATATTGCTGGCACAGTCATTGAATTTAACTTTTATAAAAAAGTTGCAGCTTTTATGCTGCAGTGCTGCAGAAAATGCTGAAAAAGTTTCCCATGCAGGATCACTTACTGAAAGACGCTGCATTACTCATTAATCCAGCCAAAAAATGGACATTTCTTCAGGGCTTGTCAGAGATGTGGGCTTCCGTCTGGGTGTATGTGAAAATGATGTTGAGGCCGAACAACTAATCGATGAGTTCACCCAATATCAGATCGAGGACACTGGGAATCTGACAGGCCCAGTAGATGGGCCCCACTCATGTGTGTCACAGTACTGGGCACAACTTCTGAGGGACCTTTGCACTGAAGGGAAACTGCCACTCTTTAAGCAGCTGATGATGAGCCTACTTTGCTTGCCACACTCTAATGCACAAGCGGAAAGGGCATTTAGTATGGTGCGGAAAGTGAAAACTGAACTGCGTCAGTCTCTGAGTGTAAAAACACTGAACTCTTTGTTGGCAATTAAAATGAATGAAGAACTGGATGTCTGTGATATTAAGCTGCCAAAACCTGTTTTAGAGGCTGCCAAGAAAGCCACAGCAGCATACAATAAGTCTACATCTGACGTATGATAGGATGTTTAACTTGGTCTAAACTGTGTGTGAATTACAATATGTCTGTTTACAAAATAAAAATCACATTTACTACATGTGTTAGAGGCTGCCAAGAAAGCCACAGCAGCATACAGTATTACAGTAAGTCTACATCAGACATATGATAGGAATAGGATGTTTAACTTGGTCTAAACTTTGTGTGAATTGCAATATGTCTGTTTACAAAAATAAAAGTCACATTTACTACATTTTCTAAGTGCTGTTTCATTTACTTATGGTGTGGTTATGGTATTGCAGATTATCAAAGGTTTTTGGATCTGAGAAGTGTGGTATTGAATGTTACAAAGCTCCATGGCAATGGCGCATTTTCAGAGTCTTGAAAATAGGGTGTTCCACATTTTGACCATTTGTCACACATTGTTAGGGTCTGTGTTCCACATTGGCCACTTAAGAGGTTGAGACCTATGGGCTTGATTATATACAAAGCTAATGTGTCACATGTTTAAATCTTAAAAAATGGTAGGCTAAGAGCACAGTCAATCAACCCTATACACAATATAACTTAATAACCCCGAGCAGGCAAGTAAAAAGTATTTGCAATGTCCAGTGCTTTAAACCATCTTACATAAGTTATTGTACAATGATTATAAATTATATTGTTCCAAAAAAATCTAATTAACTTCTTTAAATTCCTGTTGACCAGGGAACCAGTGTATCATAGCATATACTTGATAAAATGACAATCACTACAAATAAAACTCAGACTTGAATTTTAAAAGGCATGAAATAGAGCACATATCATTCAAACCAGGCATTTTTAAGGCATTACATCTGAGATGCCAGAGCAGTTCTTTATGTTCTAGGAACCAATCTACTGGCCCTCCCCTGCTATTCTCTATGTGAATTTGTTCTAAAACAGAAAATTTGAAATAATGCTGTGGATGCTCCATTGTATGTTTGGCCAAGGCATTGTTCACATTGCCTTTCTTGATGTCATAAGCATGCTGATAAGTACACCTGTTTAAACCATTGTTTTTCCAAAATAAAATTGGTCACATACTTGACAGATTGCAATATAAAGTACACATTTGCTTTGACAATTATATTTTCCTTTCAAGTGAACATAGCCATAAGCCCTTATACAAATGCTACTAGATTCTAAAATGTAAGGACATTGTGCACAATGTCCACATTTTCTCATATATCCCTCCCTCTCCCTGGGAAAATTACTTTCCAGGAGATTTTTTTATAGACTTGTCTCTCCTATATATTACACAAGACTTGTCCCCAAGTCTTGATGTCATCTGTAGTAAGTTACATCCAGTTCTTGTTTAGGACTTCTCTAATATTGTAATAAAGGGGGTTAAATGTAAGAATCATGGCATCCTTAAAAGAATTGGTGCCTCCTCCTTGTATGTCTGCTGACATGGTTATTAAGTTATATTGTGTATAGGGTTGATTGACTGGGCTCTCAGCCTACTATTTTTTTAAGATTTAAACATGTGACACATTAGCTTTGTATATAATCAAGTCTTTAATGTTTTTAATTTATTCTGATGAAGTCTTGAGGTGAATGCCAGATGACAGCGCTCAAAATTAAAGAGGTTCAGTGGTTGGACAGCTTGTTTCCTTGCAGTTGTGTTTCTTGGTTTATTGGTGCTTTGTATTCTTAGTCTATATGGAGCAAGGAGCTGGAGTGGATACCACCGGACTTGTTCCCCTACAAAAGCTGACAGCATCTATTGGAACTTGTCAGCACTGACTGAAGTGCTGATTGCACAGATTTCTGGCGTGGGGAGGAATTTATCGGCTGTTCCTACTACCTTTGGGCAAAACAGCTGTACAACACAAGGTTTGAATGCAACTCAATCTGCTTCCATCCCCCCAGGGCAGGGAAGCCCTATTTCCTCATCACCACAAGCGAGCGGCTCTTCCATTGGCTATAATCCTACAGGAGGCGGGAACTACAACAACAACGGTGGTGGCAATGCAATGGAGATGGCTACAGCTTGTTCATTTTCCGAGTGGTTTAGGAATGGTGTGATTTTGGAGTGGAAAACAGCAGGCAAGTTTGAGGAACCTTTGATGAACAACTTAAAGGGTTTGAAAAAGAGGTGACTAAGCTGCAGAAGCTTCAGATGGAAAACTGCTACCTTAGGAAATGTGTTCGCAGGCAACAAATACCAAAAGGACTTAGAACCTGGAAATTCCCAACAGGTACTTTTTATGGGTCTGATTTATATACTGAATTACTTGCCATGTTCAATAGGCATGGATGTGAGCTACTTGAAGTGCTCATCAGAGACAATGACAAAAAAATGGACAGTTTAAAAACTAGAATTGATGTTTTGAATGAAGCATTGCACAATGACTTGTTTCAAACTAAAGTGAATGAGTATAATGCTGTGTTGGTCAATGTAGACAAAGTTATGATTGTGTTAAAAAATAAAAAGGGTAAAAAATTGGAGAGAGACAAACTTGAATATGAGGAGGGTAGGGCATACCCATTGCCTAACAGCAATATTATAAGAAGGCATGATAGAGAAGAGGAGGACAATTACACTACGGGAGAACTTGGTAAGGGTGAAGGAAACACAAATGAGTTAATAGAATAAACAGCCCCTTTAGATGTTCCTTTGAGGAGGTCGGAGCGCCTCCAGAACCGGCAACAGAATTACTACAACCAGGGGAGGATGGGGGGGGGTGGCAATTCACAGAATTCCACTCCAACAGGAACAGGCCATACAGGGGGAGAGGGAGAGGGATGCCAAACAGGTGGTAGGAGAGGATGCAGGACATGTTTGCACTATAGTTATGAATGAGTTTGGTGACTTCAAAATATATAACTATAGTTATAAAGATATTAGTACATCATGGGCTAACCTATTTCAAAAAGGATTGAATTTTGTACCTACTAGAACATCTAGAATAGAAAATGCCCTATTTGAATTAAAGTTGTTTGTTAGAAAACTTAACTTCAAGATGTACTTTAACAATGACAACAGATACATTGACACAGGTGAATGCAAAAAAAACAGTAATTTAACCCACCCTTGCACCCTACACTACATGTTTTTGAGAGTTTATACATGGAACAAATCAGAAGGTTACACTCTGATAAAAGTAGGGAGGTTTTTCATAATCTCTCCAAAAGTGAAGTCGACCTATTAAATGAAATAGTTAACAGTAATTTCATAAGGGTGATGAAACCAGACAAGGATGGGGGACTGGTTATAATGAATCAAAGTATGTATATAGATAAAATGCAAACACATCTGTTTACTGATTCATATGAGGAAATTTCGAGAAATGAATTAAATATTTCCTACAGGAATATTTATATCTGTTTAAAATCACTTGTTATTAAACAACGAAATTTCTGTTGGTGAACATGAGTCCTAAAACAAAAACATCCACGCATCCCCACGATTTTAGGCATCCCAAAGATACACAAGAGCATGGAGGACCCCCTCCCCCTTAGGCCAATAGTGGATGCTAAAGCCTCAAAAACTTTTAACTTGGCAAACTTCATTGACCATAATTTAAAGCATGTTTTAAACCAACATTCAGATGTACTAAAAGACTCCTGGGATTGCTTAAAAAAGGTACAAGGAGACATATATAGGGACAACTTGATACTTGTCACCATGGACATAAAGGATCTTTTTACAGTGATACCCCATGAGGAGGGTATCAATATGTTCTATGGTTACCTGTGTACCTATTCTACACATTGTCACTCTAGTATCCTAATGTACAGGACCCTTATGGAGTTAATTTTGCAAAATAACTTTATTCTATTCGAAAACCAGTTATTTATCAAAAAATAGGAGTTGCGATGGGGGTGGCTTGCACCCCCCTTTTCGCTAATGTTGCATTTATCCAGTGGGAACTCACTACAGTGTTTAAACATGAACTTTTTAAACACTGTAGATTTTACAGTAGATATCTAGATGATTTATTAATTTTTTGGGATGGCACAGGTGAACAACTACAGCAATTCTTTTGTTTTGTTTTTTTAATTCAAGTACTGGGTTCCTAAATTTTACTATGGAATCCAATCATGAGCTCATAAATTTTCTGGATATCACCATACAAAAAGATATTCAGAACCACAGATTCACTTCTACTTTGTTTAGGAAATCCACTTATTCGAGCACCCTGCTACATTTTGATAGTTGCCATCCTATACATCAGAAAAAAATCTCTGTTAAAGGAGTGTTAGGTTAGCAAGGACAATAAGTGAATTTAGTGTGTTCCTACAGGAAATTGACAAACTTAGAACTATGCTTTGTAGGAGGGGTTACCTCGATACATTTATTGACCCAATCTTGGATGAAGTTATAGGAAAAAGAAGTAGTGGACATTTCATCCCACTTTTTGGATTTATTTCTGACACTCCTCCTCCTGGGGGGCAATGGTGAACATGTCAGCAGACAGACAGGGAGGAGGCACTAAGTCCTTTAAGGATGCCATGATTCTTACATTTAACCCCCTATATTACAATATTAGAGAAGTCCTACACAGCAACTGGATGATACTTACTACAGACGACCTCTGTAATTCAAGACTTGGGGACAAGCCTTGTGTAATATATAGCAGAGACAAGTCTATAAAAAAAATCTCTTGGAAAGTAATTTTCCAAAGGAGAGGGAGGGATATATGAGAAAATGTGGACATTCTGCACAATGTCCTTACATATTAGAACCTAGTAGCATTTGTATAAGGGCTTATGGCTATGTACACCTGAAATGAAAATATAACTGTCAAAGCAAATGTGTAGTTTATATTGCAATCTGTCAAGTATGTGACCAATTTTATATTGGAAAAACAATTAATGGTTTAAACAGGCCTATTTAAAAGCATGCTTATGACATCAGGAAAGGCAATGTGAACAACGCCTTGGCCAAACATACAATGGAGCATCCACAGCATTATTTTAAATTTTCTGTTTAAAACAAATTCACATAGAGAATAGCAGGGTAGGGCCTGTAGATTGGTTCCTAGAATATAAGGAACTGATCTGGCAGCTCAGATGTAATGCCTTAAAAAAGCCTGGTTTGAATGACGTGCTCTATTTCATGCCTTTTAAAACTCAAGTCTGAGTTTCATTTGTAGTAATTGTCATTTTATCAAGTATATGCTATGATACACTGGTTCCCCAGTCAACAGGAATTTAAATAAATTAATGAGATTTTTTTTGGAACAATATAATTTATAATCGTACAATAACTTATGTAAGATGGTTTACAGCATTGGACATTGCAAATACTTTTTACTTGCCTGCTTGGGGTTATTAAGTTGTACTGACTGGGCTCTCAGCCTACCATTTTTTTAAGAATTAAACATGTGACACATTAGCTTTGTATATAATCAAGTCTTTAATATTTTTAATTGATTCTGTTGAAGTCTTGAGGCGAATATCAGACGAAAGCGCTCAACATTAAAGAGGTTCAGTGTCTGGACAGCTTGTCTCCTTGCAACTAAATAAAGTACTTAGCCAACGAGCCAGCAAAAATACCTCTCAATTGCTTGAGCAGCAAACGAGATCTGGGTATTTTACCTGGTGCATCATGGGATAGGGGTTAGCCTCGAGCCAGTGGAAGTGCTCGAGCTTTTGTATTAGGCCGAGTCAGAACCGATGCTCAGTTCCGAACTCAACCAGCAAGAATTATGGCAAGATAGGATAACATAACGTCAGTAGATTTGCACATATTTATACATGTTTACTTTAATTTTATATTTGGTTTTACATTTTTTTATATTTGCTTCATGAATGTTTTGGGTGTGTCACATATCGTGTGGCTTTTCATCGTCTGACTTTTTGCTATGTGATGTGACTATTTTGCTCATTTAAACTGTTGAATCTGATTCCTTGCTCTGAAAAAGGACTGGAGTGTATCTAGACAAAAGAGCTTAACTATTAAATTTACATTATTTCCTGTCTAAGTAGTGTTGTTTTTCATTTGAATGTACATAGCCAACTTCTGTAGAGCAATATTTATTAGTGTCCACACTGTTCCAAAAATGTTAATTTGTAAGTCACAGACATACTTCATGAATGTCTTCACAAACCTAAGCCATACCTACTTTATAGGAACCTCCCTTTACCTCTAAGTTGAGGACCAATAAAAGTCCTCACTTCTGGGCTGAAACTGTAGTAAACCATTTGCTACAAATGTAACAAACAGCTTACTATAGTTGTAATACCACGTGTGAAGCACTTCGGTAGACACAGTATCAGCATTTATTTCTGAATGCCTGTACTGCACTACCATCCGATTGGCATCTGGTGATTGTACCCCTTAACACATCGCACATTCACCCCATTTGCCCCATCGTAGTTATACTTAATTTATTTATTTGCAGTTTGTTAACTAGGAAAGTCCACTGGGCCATACAGAGCCTATTTTCAGTGGAGGCCCAGAGAGAAAAGCTCCTCAGTACAATACTTGGTAAAATAAATTGTTCTCAGTTTCATGATATTCAGATGCACCAAAGTACCCCTGCCATTAAATGTAGGCAATTTACTTTTAAAAGAAAAAAGAACTATTTGCAAACTGAAATGCCTTTATTGGTATTTGTTCAGTAAATAAACTATTTGCAAAATGAAATGCCTTTACTGACATTTGTTCAGTAAATATAAGGAAGCACACAAATTATGTGAAGTAATATACTGCTGTCATACAATAAAGCATAGTGAAGTTTACATTCATCAGCTCCAAAGTATATATATATGTATATATATATATATATATATATATATATATATATATATATATATATATTCTCAAATGAATACTCATGAATATGTACTGTACAGAATATCGCTGCATCAAATCATTCAGGATCTGCTATCCCCACACCCCCCAGCTTATGTGAACAAATTCCGAGTCACTAAGCATTGGGGAAGGGGGAGAAAACAAAGAATGAAAAATTCTGACTATGCTGAGCTGTGGCTCAGGTGAGTTTTGTTATGACCACTAGATAGGTTTCCACATTGTCTTCATTTTTAGCTTTTATATACTTCCTTAATAAAACATGAGTATGGTTCAAAGTAGTAGGCAAGCCAATCAGAGGTTGTCAGGGTAGAGTTCTTGTCAGTGACAGTGATCATCATGATTTGCTTACCTTCCTAGACATTGGAAAGATACTTTTTAATGGAGTAGGAGGAATAGTTCCATAATCAATGCCTAGCTTACTGTCCCAGGGAAAAGGTTTGAATTTTACTGTGTATGGCAGTTACCCATTTAGACCCAAGCAAGCAAGTGGAAGTTGACAAACATCTGCTATGGGACAGGTAAATGAAAGTGTGTGTAGTTCCTGTGCATATCTTGGCAACTGTAGGTGATAATTGCTAGAACATATAAACCTGACCCCTGCGCTTTTAAGACTTTGAGGCCTGTATGTCCCCAAGAGTGATCAAATACGGTGGTGAAAATTTTCAGAAGCACCAGGGACTGATGTCAACATGAGGGTAAGACAATTTTAAAACAGTGATTTTTTTTAAACTTATAGCTGTTTAGCCTGACACAGTATAAAATATGAGATGACCTCGTCTTGTTGGAATAATAATTCAGCTTTTCCATCTCTTAGTAGTTGCCTAATATTTGCTGATTATTTTTTGTACAATAGAAAACTTTTATTTGCTGTTATTGCAGCCAGGTTTTGCTTTAAATTGTCAGCCTTAATGGGTACATGCATTGTTTACAGCTTCTACAGTATTATGGATATTGTGGAGTGAATTCACCATCAGCATTTCTTAATTGTGACATAATGCATAAAATGGTGTATTGTGTATCAACAAACAGATGCAGATGTCGGAGTGTTGTGTGTATAACTTTTCTTCATAACAAGGAAAACAGTGTTCTACTGCACACTGCATCCCAAACGATTCTTCATGTATATGGTTATTTTTGCATTTATGCCAGACTAGGTACAGAAGATGACAGACATATGTAATGTTTGTAGAAAAAAAGGCATATAGCAAGTAAAAAAGATAATTATGTTAAATGTTTTGGAGCTTACTCCACAAGTACATTTCAGATACACTGAAACTGTGTGACTGCATCCTGAGCCTAATGTAGTACACATACATACATACACACACACACACACACACACACACAAACACACAAAACAGTACATTAGGTCATGTACATGGCTGCATACATTGTCATAAGTGCATGCTTTCATCCATCTGTCTCAGGAGGTACAACCTTGAAGTGGTTACGATTCTGAATTACAGACACAGACAACTAACTTCAAACCCAGAGTCACCATTTACAAACCATATAGCCGTTAGCAAGCTACTGGGCTCCCCTTTGCTCATAAGATCTACATAAGACAAGTCAAAATGTAAGTAATATTCTTTGATGAAACAAAAAACAGTTAAATTAATTGAAAATATAGGTTATATAGTTGTGCTGTGCTAGCAATCGATAACTGTAGTATATGAAGTGAAGCTATGACTTTGAAATATATAGGGCTAGAAACAATACTGCTAAACTCTAACTTATAGAGTTACAGTGGGCAGATCAAAGTTTCTCGGTCTCCCAAATGGTGGTACAGTAGCAGCCTGAGGGAGGGAGGAAGGGCACATAAGTCGTGAATAGCAGCCACTTTGCCTGAGGGTTGTCAGTGATAAGTTTGCCTAGGGATGGCTCAAGACCTGGGCACTGTCATGCGCATAAGACACTGCTCTTCATAACTAATGATAATCCTTAATAAGAATGCAGCTGTGACAAATGTGTGACACTCAAGGTAAGTTGTGAAATTCATTGCCTTCAAATTCAAGCATGCTGAAAGTTAGATTCTGAATCTTTTGCTTTTCTGGAACCATTAACCACTTTGCTTAGCTCAGCATGCAGTAAAGAAGAGATTCAAGTAATCAATGCAG
>NC_056745.1:693883823-693908823 GCF_019279795.1 Protopterus annectens
TCAAACAGTGCTTTGGGCAGATGGAAATTTGGGATAGGCTCCTTAGTGGTCTCCTGGACTGCATACCTTTTAACAACCTATGAAGGAGCTGATTTTATACAAAGTCTCTATTTCCATCTAGATAAAACCAGGTAAGTAGTTCTGGAGTAACTGTAGACCATTTAGAAGAATTTCACAAAATATTAGTCAAGGGGATTATACTAACATAGCGATCTTTCTGTTTTTTCTAATCTAGGCTCACTCTCAACATCTGACCTTCCAAAGACCTTTGCATTCTGAGGCATTAAAATGCACTGTCTTCTTTCCCAAGAGAAGAACTTTTACACATAGACTTGCCTCTCCTTATAGGTTCATAGGTTGGTACTAGGCTATCAGCCCTAGGGCCTATACAAGCCTAGCCATAACAATTCCCTGGCTATTTCTTCCCACATTATTTACTTTCCTGGACCCCTGTCTAGCAGGGCGACTGACGTGATCCCTGGGGTGAATTTCCTTTCTCCCATCCAATCGTCAAGGTTCCTCTTGAAGAGGTCCAAAGAGGCACTCTGCTTGACATGTATGGGCAATCTATTCCAGAGTCTGGGGAGTCTCTGGGTCAGGAACCTATCCCTCCAGCATGTTTTGTTTATTGTGATGACAAGGTTTAGATCCCTGGAGCGTGTAGCTCTGAGGGATTGGGATTTCTTTAAGTGTAGCATGTCCAACAGCTCTGGGTTTGACATGGCCTTGTATGTTAAGCAGAGATCGCCTCTGAGTAGACGATATGCGACAGAGTATAGCTGAAGTTTTTTAAGGCGGTCAGCGTAGGGCATTTGCTTTAGGCCTGTGATTCTTTTAGTGAGGTATTTCTGAGGCCTTTCCAGTTGTTGCAGATGTCTTGAGAGGTACATACCAAATGGGGCATTGTATTCTATAATGGGTCTAATGAGGGATGAGTACAGTGGGACAATGACCTCCTTTTTTCTGGATGAAAAGCCCTTCGTGATGAGGTGTGCCACATAGAAGGATTTCCTGACTGTTGTGGCGATGTGGTTATCGAAGGTGAGACCACTGTCCACCTGTTTCCCTAAGTCTCTTATCACACCACACAACTCTGGTATGATTTTTGAGTTGTGTAACAACACACTTTTTAACTTTCTAAATGTTATTCCATAATTAGGGGTTATAGGTTTGCTTCTTAGCTTTACGTGCAGTACAACAGATCACATCCAGCATACATTAATCAATACAGGGTAGGAATATTCGGGAACAAAATCTTAATCACAGAAGTAAAAAAGCAGCACTGCTTTGAGGTGTAATGCACTGTCATCTGGAACACTAAAGCTGTCTAGACTGCCATTACACATTTCATACACACAAGGTAATGGCTGCCAGTGTTTGATTTCCAAATCAAACAGGCTGCAATAGCTTCAACAACTTCTTTAGCTCATTTGCTGAAGTAACTTTTAATAGACTCCCCCAGTTACAGCCTCATATACAAAACCAGCCATGCACATACAAAGCTCAGCAGTGAAGAGTAAAGGTGAAACTTCTTGGAGATCACAACTGTTTTAAGTGCTAATGTTTAATTTACAGGAAATTGTTGGTGTGTAGATAGATAGCTAGATGGATAGATAGATATGAAATGTGTTAGCATGTTAGTAAATATGAAGTATCTGAAGGTCAAGTGAGAGAAGATGATAAGGGAGAAGGCACAGGATGAGAGGAGGAGAAAGAAGATATTATGAACAGATTACAAGAATGTTTACAAGTATTCAGAGAGCAGCAAGGTTGGGACAAAGGGAGGTGTTACTGTGTGCGATCAGGAAGTACAGTTCCTGCATTCTTATTCTGAATGCCAGTGTGAAGATAGGTGAAGGCTGCCAGCCTAGCTAGACAGAATTTTGTAGATAATTCTGTCATTTGTAAAAAATGTAACAGTGCACTCTACTGTAAAGAAAGCTGATAAGTCAAGCATTGTGAAATTCCTTGATCCGAAACTCAGAGCCAAGAAGTCTAGAGGGAGGAATTCTAGCTATTGTTTTGAGACCAGAGTTAAGAATTTGCATGTATAACTTATTTTATTGTTCAGTCTTCCTGACCAGCTGCAAGATCAAAAGGGCTATTAACTTCTGAGTTTCTGTTAGCCTGGGAACCCGAAAGAAATTATGTAATCTGAAATTAATCAGAGGTACTGTGTTATCAATTTAAGGACAGAAGAATGAGGGCATTTGTCTTGAGAACATCCAACTCACCAGCACTCTGCCTGTGTTCTATATGTAAGCTTATTTTAGAACTGTGTTTTTGCTTAGATATAGCTAGGAACTAGGAAGATTAGATTATTTTTTTCTGTATTGATGTCAGAACTTTTCTACTCTGTTATTTTAAGTATTTCTCTGTGATCCCTGAACTCTTGACTAGCACTGTGTAGTAATAAGTATTGTCTTGTGTTTTTTATTATTTATCATTAAATATTTTAAACCTTTCAAATGTGACTGTTTTGTGTAGTGATACTGTACCAAGTAACTTCAAATAAGCCTTGACTGTTCAGTTGCACTTACCATTTGGATAATAATACTGCACAGCAATAATTGGACACCCTTTGTTAAGGGCCTTTTTAGTAGCTGATAAATATTAGTGGGTGGTGGCAAGTGGTACTACCGTATAGTCTGGGTAAAAGGAGCACAGCTGGAGAACCTGTGCCAGCCTTCCCCAGGAGTGTCTGTGTGGTTGTATATAACTTTTATCTCAAAAATGTGTGTGTGCCAGCTACTTGGGCAGGAACACAAAGCACTGGTTGGACAGAGAAGGTGCTGGAGGTTTTAGCTTGCCCATTAGGCTGAGATCTTGACCCTATAGCTGTGCCAGTGGAGAGTCTTATTGGGGACCTGGCGAGAAAGGGAGAAGGGAGACACCAGCCCCAGACTGACTGTGATCTCTGTGTGCTCTTAAGTGAAATTGTACTTTACTCTGTGTGTATTTATTATCCTTTTCCTATATGGACGCCCCTCACTGGTGTTAGTGTGAGGATTGAGGCTCCTTGATTGCTGGGCCAGTGCACGGGTGTCACATATTAATTATTTGGCAGTGGTGGGATATCCAAACCACATATTAATTGGTTGGCAAATACTAATTGGCTTGTAGTGGTGTGGGTAGTGTGAATTCGTGTAGCTTGTGTACAGTGATCATTGAAGGTGTTTTTGTACTCTAAATCAGCCATGCAGTGAATACTCAGAGTTCAGATCACAATTGTCTCATTTATTTTGTTAGCTTAGTTAGTCAGGGAGAGCAGGCAGCATGTCAGCAGAGGAGTACGGAAAGCTGACAAGGAGCCAGCTGGCTGAGATGTGCCAGGCTAGGGGACTGGTGCATGGAAACCTGACTAAAGCAGACTTGATTGCAGCTTTGTTCACAGCTGCATCAGAAGACAGCATCCAGGAGGATAATCAAACTGGCAGTGGAGATGTACCACACTCAGATAATGGACAGCTCAACCTTTCTGCAGAGGACTTAAAAATCCATCTGGTTGGAGGCCAGGCATTTGGAAATAGAAGCTAAGAGACTGAGGCATCTAGAGAGAGAGGACAAGGAGAAACCGCAATGTTTGCAGGCTGAGAAGAATGAGAAACTGCTATGCCTGGAAGCTGTGGAAAAGGACAGGCAGAGGCAGCATGAAAAGAAGATGCTGACTCTTTACCAGAGTCATGGAGGTAATGGGAAAGGAGTAACTGGACCCCAGAAGCACAAAAGTTCAGTAAATTTCTTTCGCAGTTTACAGAGGGGGATAATTTTGATAGCTTCATTCATATGTTTGAGAGGGTATGTAAACAGTATGATATTGACCAAAGGCTCTGTGTATGGTTCCTGACCCCCTTACTCCATGGTAAACTGTGACTGTGTTATCTAAACTTGCTGACTGTGAATATTTTGATCATACTGCTGTTAAGAATCGCTTGTTAGAATGTTTTAAGCTAACACCTGAAACTTATAGGAAAAAGTTTTGTAAGCATAGACGCAAGGCAGATGAAACTGTGTGTGTGAATATGTTGCTGAGCTGACCACTTACTTTCATAGGTGGGTGAGTGGATGTCAGGTCATCACTTTTGTAGGGCCTGCAGACCTTTTGGTGAGGAAACAAGCCCTTAGCACTTTGCCTGAGGACATGATGATCTGATTAGCTGATAGACAATGTGCTACTTCAGATGAGTTGGGGAAGAAGGGAGACCTATACCTAGCAAGCAGGGGATCCCTGCACAGGAAATGGACCCCCAGTACTGCTCATGGGTCTAAAGGAACCCATGGTGGCAGCACAGATTGTCCCAACAGAATCTGCCAGTAGCAGGGGAAGCCACTAGTCCAGGTATACATCCAGGTCCTAGGGTTAAATGTTTTGAATGCAACCAGTGGGGCCATGTGGCATACAGATGTCTATAGAGCCGACGTAGAGAACAAAAGGTGAGGGAGCCAGTAAGTGGGGAAGACAAAATACCAATAGTAGGTTGTCTTGAGACAACAGGGGTACTGAACTACCATCCTGTAGCTGTCCTAATAGGGAAGGATTTGGATGAAGCAGTACCATGTGCTTATGCAGTTATATGCAGTCAGGCTAAGGAGACAAGCATGTGGGTCTGGTTCCCTGGGGGAGACCCAGACAGACCGCATACTTACAGCCAGGATTGGTGAGGTGGTTACATAGGGAGGAAGCTACGCTGTAGCAGTGAGACTGAAGGTGAGCCACAGCTGCTTGTGAGTACTGATGTTCCGTTGCACATAGTGACTGCAAAGACAGAGGTGAGTAGTAGTACCCTGGCTGACAGTCAGGCACCACTGTTAGAGGATGCCAGACTTCCTGTGGAATGGGAGCTGGAAAGGGTTACAAAGAGAGAGTTGAGACAGGCTCAGCTCTCAGACCCTACATTGCAAGGCCTGAGGCAGGTAGCTAGAGAGGAACCTGATTCTCAAGGGAAGGGGGAATCTGTATACTGGGACAAAGGGTTAGTGTATAGAGAGTGGACCGCTAAGGGAGGGCTAGAAGGTGAGAGGGTACAGCAATTGGTAGTGCCTAGAGCCTACTGTCTGGCACTTCTAGCCATAGCCCATGATATTCCCTTTGCAGGTCATATGGGCATAAAATGTACAAAGAGATGTATTATGCAGAACTTCTACTGGCCTGGAATTTCCAGAGATGTAACAGGGTACTGCAGGACCTGTGAGGAGTGCCAAAAGGTAGGTAAGGCAGGAGACAAGGTGAGAGCTCCTTTGCTGCCTTTGCCTGTGATTGAGGAGCCATTTTAAAGGTAGCTATGGTTATTGTAGGACCTCTGAGTACCTCAAGTTCCACAGAGAAGAAGTATATCCTGGTGGTAGTAGATTATGCTGCAAGATACCCTGAGGCAGTGGCTTTGTCCTCCATTGAGGCAGAAAAGGTGCAAATGCTTTGTTAGAGATTTTCAGCAGGGTAGGTTTCCCAAAAGAAATACTGACTGACAGAGGTGCCAATTTCATGTCAGACCTGCTGGCTTGTCTGTGGAAATACTGCGGCATGAAGCACCTCAAGACCACCCCCTACCATCCCCAGATTAATGGTCTTGTTGAGAGGTTAAACTCTACAATCAAGTCCATGCTATGGGTATTTGCAGACCAGTTTAAGAGGGAGTGGGACAAATATTTGCCCCGTCTGTTGTTTGCTTACAGAGAGGTTCCCCAGGAATCCACAGGTTTTTCACCCTTTGAATTGCTGTATGGGCATAGGGTGAGGAGACCCCTAGATTTAATTCGAGATGAGGGGGAAGGTGAGTGTGAATCTCACAGGGAGTCTGTTGTGGCATTATGTCCTAAACCTCAGGACAAGGCTCAGGGAACTCATGGGCTTGGCCCAGGAGAATTTGGCAGAAGCCCAACAACAGAAAAAGGTCTGGTATGACAGGAATGCTTGAGCAAGAGAGTATGCTGTAGGGCAGCAGGTAATAATTCTCATCCCTGTCAGATGCAACAAGCTGCACGCAGCTTGAGATGGACCCTACAAGGTGGTAAGAAAGGTAAAAAGAAGTTATGTACCTACCATAACGTTCCATGTTAGTTGTCTCCTCTCGCATTTTTTCTTGCTGGTTGGGTTTGGAGCCGATCTTCGGCTCTGACTCGGCCATCTTCTAAAGCTCGAGAGCTGTTTACTGGCTCAAGACCTCCCCATATCCCATGATGCCTGGCGCTAGATACCCAGATCTCATTTGGTAAGTCCAACTGCAGACATAAAAAGGAAAGAATCCTATCCTATAATATATAAACTCTACCATAGAGACTACCAGGTAGACAGGAATAGCCAGAGAAGACTCAGCCAGTGAAAAACCATACAGAACTCTTCTTGGTCTACTAGGATAGGGGGATGGAGGGTGGGATGCAAGAAAGAAGGTGGGAGGAGACAACTAACATGGAATGTTACGGTAGGTACATAACTTCTTTATATTAAGTTGTCTATCTCGCCTTCATTCTTGCTGGTTGGGACAGCATCCCTAGCACCTAAAATCCCGGGTGGCTCATTGGAACAAACTCTTCAGAACAGTGGAACCAAAATCAGCTCTGCCCCTGGAAACCACGTCCAACTTATAATGCAAAATGAAAGTATGAGGGTTGGCCCACATGACCGCTGCACAAATAGATTCCATGGGCAACCTAGCCTGAAAAGCCACAGAAGTAGCTAAAGCTCTGGTGGAGTGACCTTTTGGTTTAACGGGCAATTCTTTATTCCTTAGCTGATAGATAAATGTGATGATAGAAGTCAACCACCTGGATAAGGTTACTTTTGAGACTGGTAGACATTGTTTACCCTCAGCATAAGAAAGGAAAAGATGGTCCGATTTTCTGATGTCCTTAGTCCTATGCAAATAAAAGTGCAGTTGCCTGTGAACATCTAACTGGTGCAACTTATGTTCTGCCCTATTGGGAGTGGTTGGGAAAAACACAGGAAGGTCAATGGACTGATTCAAGTTATTCTCAGAAGAGACCTTAGGAAGGTAGGAAGGATTAGTCCTGAGAGCAACCCTGTCATTGTGGAACACTAGGTATGGAGGACAGATACAAAGAGCCTGGAGTTCCGAAACTCTTCTGGCTGAAGTAATCGCTACCAGAAAGAGGGTTTTCCAAGATAAAAACTTCAAAGAACAAGAAGCTGCAGGTTGGAAGGGGGGCAAAATTAGAGAAGCTAGAATCAAATTTAGATCCCACGGAGGTGGAGGATCTCTCACTGGGGGCCTGAGCAGAGTAGTTCATTTGAGAAAAGCTTTGCAAAGCTTATGAGACATTATATTACTTCCTGACAGGCCAACGTGAAAATATGAAATTGCAGCTAACTGAACTCTAATTGTAGCGGAAGCGGACCCAGCATGAAAGAGTTCCGCAAGAAATTCCAATATGTGGTGTACAGGGGCTGAAAAGGGGTCTATACACTTACCCACTGCCCAGGAAGAAAAAAGTTTCCACTTACTAGCGTAAGTTTTTCTAGTGATAGACTTGTGCGATGATAAAATGATTTCACGCACAGAGTGGGAGATATCAGGAAGCCTGGCTAAGGTTGGAAGTGGAGCAACCAAGCAGTGAGCTGGAGAGATTGTAGGGAATGGTGCAACCCGCCTGATTGATGGATCAGAAGGTCTGGAACTGGGTCCAGAATCCAAGGCTGCTCGAGAAGATGATGATGCAGGAACAGGAACCAGATTTGTCGAGGCCAGTAAGGAGCAATGAGGATCATTTTGCAGCCCAATATGGTAGCTTTCTGTATCAGCTTGGGGATTAGGGGAAAGGGAGGGAATGCATACAGAAGTCCCTGAAGTCAATCGTGGACTAGAGCGTCTCTGGGGGAATGTCCCGGAAGTGGAAGGAGAGAGAAGAAATCACTGCACTTGCTGTTGAAGGGGGTGGCAAAGAGGTTGCAGCAAGGTTGTCCCCATTTGCGGAAGATTTGGTCCGTCACTACCTGATTCAGAGACCACTCGTGAGGCATGAGAATTGCTCTGCTCAGCCTGTCTGTTATGACGTTGGATCTCCCAGGGATGTGCGTTACGGTCAGAAACCGTTGGGAAGAGATCGCCCACTGCCAGAGTCTGAGTGCTTCTCGACATAGGGGGTAGGACCTGGTTCCGCCTTGCTTGTTGATGTACCACACGACTGACATATTGTCCATTTGAATTGCAATGGTCCCGGTAGGAATAGAGTCCTGAAGAGCTTGCAACGCTAAAAGCACGATCCTCATCTGCAAGACATTTATGTGCAGATGGTACTCTTGAGGGTGTCAGGTGCCCCCTGATAATGCCCCCCCCACCCGATCAGGAAGGCATCCATGGTCATCGTAGCAACTGGAGGGGGAAGTACAAATGGTCTGCCCTGGGGCACTGATGTAGAGACCATCCACCACGCAAGGTGCTTTTTGCATGCTTTTGTGATAATAATCATGTGAGACATGGGAAGCTGCTGGAAGGACCATTGGGTGAAAAGAAGCCACTGGAGGATCCTCATGTGAAAACGAGCCAGAGGGATGAGTATGATCACTGCTGCCATGAGACCCAGGGTTTGGAGGGTGAACCTGGCTTGAATTCTCTTGCATCCTAACAAGACCTGCACATGTCGGCGAATGACTAACACCCTGTCTGGTGGAAGGCTGGCTGACCTGTCTTTTGTATTTAAATTTGCGCCTATAAAGGTGATAGACTGACAGGGCGACAATGCAGATTTTTCGAAATTTATTGTGATACCTAGTCTGGAGCAAGTCTGGATAGTGTAGTTTCTGCCTCGCAGAAGGTGATGCCTGGTGGTAGCAGTGAGGAGCCAGTCGTCTAGGTATGGAAACACCTGGAATACTTGCCGTCTCAGGTGAGCAGTAACTACTGCCATGCATTTGGTGAACACCCTGGGGGCTGTGGTGAGATCAAAGGGCAGAGCTCTGAGCTGATAATGGCTGGCTCCCAGCTGAAAGCGAAGGAATCTTCTGGAGCACCTGTCCATTTTGATGTGGTAGTACGCATCCTGAAGATCTATGGAGCACATCCAATTGTCCTGACCCAGTAAGGGTAAAATGGACTGTAGCGTGACTATCCAAAACTTCATTCTTTGAACAGACCTGTTTAGTCTGCTGAGATCCAGAATGGGTCTCCAGTCCCCTGTCTTTTTTGGTACCAAAAAGAACCTTGAGTAAATTCCAGATCTTTGCTGGTCTGCTGGGACTTGCTGGATGGCCCTTTTTCTTAGCAGTTTTGAAACTTCTTGAACTGCTTGATCCCTTAGATTGGGTGGAACGTCTGGAAGGGACTTGTTTGACAAGGAAGTGCGAACAAAGGGAATTCTGTAGCCTCCGGATATAACAGACTGTACCCATTTGTCTTGTGTTATGTCTTGCCAGGCTCTTGGGTACAGCGATAATCTTCCCCCGACTGCCTCTAGAGGTGGGCAGCTTGGCAACCCTTCAGGGATGCTGGAAGGGCTTGTCGGAGAAGGATTCTCTGCTGCCCTGGTTTTGCAGACCCCCTCTGCCATGAGGGTGGCATCTGTTATTGTTCCCTCCTCTGCCCCTGGATGGGAACTCACCATGTGTGTCCGGCAAGGCTCCCTGGGATTTCCGGAACCACATCTTTCCACTCTTCTGACCCTTGGGATATGGTCTGGAAGGAGTGGAAAAATGGACTCCCACAGCAGAGAGAGTCTTGCCTTCCTGCTCACACCTGGTAAGGGTGTCCTTCACCTGTGATCCAAAGAGAGAGGAACCATCAAAGGGGATGTTGGTGAAAGACACTCTGAAAGGTTCCGCAAAGTTACAAAGCCGCATCCAAGCGTGCCTCCTTAGGGCGACGCCTGTGCCTGCGGCTCTACTTGCACCACCGGCTGCATAAGAAATGAGCCTCATGGAGGAGTTCACCACTGAATTAAGAGTCGCCAGCTGAGAGGCTGCCTTAGCCTTGGCCCCCTCAGCTGATGGATCTTAGAGGGTATCTCCAAGCTCTTTAAGGAGATCCCTTTGAAGACTGGTAAAGTGGCACAAATAATTCAGAGACTTCATGGAGAAAGTCACTGAAGAGAACATCCGCTTCCCATATCTGTCCATCGTCCTGGACTCTTTGTTAGAGGGATGGACAGATGAAGAAGTTTCAGCCAACTCCTTCTTTATGGCCGGCGCTACCACCATGACATCAACGGGAACACCTTTGGTCAAAAACTGTTTGTCTTGTCGTGCAGTTATGAATTTTGCAGGTCTTCTAGGGGTCGGTTCCACTGTGTCTGGAACTGACCACACCTTCCGAGCCACCACAGACATGAGTGGGTCGAAAGGCGGAGACACCCAGGAGGTGGAAGGTCGGGATCCAAACGCATCCAGGAATACTGACTCATCCTCGGAAGGGCTAAGGATAGACCAGTTCCCCCTCTGCCTAAGCATCTCAAGGATGTCTGAGAATGCGACATCTTCAGAGGGGGACCTCGGGGACCCTTCCGAATACTCTAAGTCGGTATCTGATGTGGCAAACTCAGGGTAGTCAACATGCTTCCTCTTGCATTTCCTCTTATGAGGTGGCTCCTCTGAATGATCAGGGGAGGCCTTGGAAGAGGAAGATACACCCAAAGGGGTGCCCTGGAGCGTTGGTTCCCCACGCTTGGGGTCTGGAGGAGGGGCAGGTGCAGGCACCATAGTGGGAGGAGCTGAAGGGGATGATCATGGGGCTGACTCAGGGGCCAGCACACTCCTCATGACCTCGAAGGCGTCCCTGCTCAGATGCTGAGAAGGCTCTGGTTCCGAAGAGACCAGAATCCCTCTCCGCACCGAGGGGGATGGCTCAGAAGCCAATGTAGGAGCCGAACTCACCTGTGCCGAAGCTCTGAGGGGGTGAACAGGGTTGGACAAGGGTCCGATGCCACTCGCCCCCTCGGAGCAGACAATGGAGTCTCAGTGCCCAGACGGTACCAAGGAAGTGATCGGAGCTGGCGACAAACTGAAGGAGAAGGTATCGGTGCTGACGGTTCCATGATTCAAACCCCGGCTCCGAACTCAAGGGAGGAGTCAGAGGAGGAATGACTGCAGACAAGGACAGAGCAGAACCCTGTTGAGGGGGGCTGTACAACACTTTTGCTAGGGCCTGTGATTTCAAAAGCCTTCTGACCACTCTCTCCAAGTCGTGATCTGACAGTCTCGATGACCGAGAAGAGTGGGAGGACCGATGACTGCTCTTTGACTGGAGCAGAGGAGACCTCGGAGCCGAGTGTATCAACTCCAGGGAGGGAGACCTAGATCTCTTTCGACTTCCTGCCGGCTCCGAAGTGCGTGTCGGAACCGACTGAGAGGCAGGCACATCGGTTCCAGACGGAACCAAGGCAGAAGTAGTAGCTTCACCTAACGATGGCTCCGAACTGGGAGTCGAAGGTTTAGGTGGCTTAGAGGACTTCACGGGCTGAGCCTTAGCCGGTGACTCCTCGGGTTTAAGCAAACCCTGTAGGATTAACTTATTCCTATGCTCCTGCAGGACTCTTGGACTGAAAGCATGGCAAACCGAACAAGAGTCCTGCAGGTGCACGATGCCGAGACAATAGACACAAGAAGTGTGACCATCTGTCAGAGACATCTTCTGACAGCATGAATCACACTTCTTGAATCCGGACACCTTGGTATCCTTGGACATACCTAAAGAAAGGAATAGCAAACAAAAAACACAACTATAACAATTTGAGTATAATAACTATAACACACACACAAAATTACCACACCCAAAAACAGTCAAGGATACACACAATAGTCTAACAACAACAAATAGACTATATACTAACTAAATATATATATATATATATATATATATATATATATATATATATATATATATATTTTTTTTTAAAGAAAAATAGGTTAGCCTCTAACTTAAATGGCTACTTCAGAAAAGAGAGAGGGGGGAGGGGGAAACTCTCTAACTGAAACAAGTTTTCTGAAGGGAAGGGGAATACACGTAAGGAAAAGATATACACTTAAACAAAGATACCCCAAGAAAGATAGTATACTACAATTAACAAACTACACTAAATCTACTAGTTTTTTATGAAAAAAACAGATAATAATAACAAATATACGACCTGAGCCAGTAAGACAACCTCGCAGCAGAAGCGGCAAACGAGATCTGGGTATCTAGCGCCAGGCATCATGGGATATGGGGAGGCCTCAAGCCAGTAAACAGCTCTTGAGCTTTAGAAGATGGCCGAGTCAGAGCTGAGGATCGGCTCTGAACCCAACCAGCAAGAATGAAGTCGAGACAGACAACTTAACGTGATGTTAACTACATGGTGGAACTGCTAGGCAGGAGGCAGCAGCACAAATTGTACCATGTTAACATGATGAAACATTACCATGATAGAGAGGGCCTTGTGCTGAGCATTTGCAGTGGATTGCAGGAGGAGTCTGAGGGAGATCTAGTGACTGATCTCCTCAGTGAGGCTTGGACTGACACCTAGGGGTAGCAATGTCCCAGCAGCTATCTACTACCCAGGTTCGAGAAATCAGAGCTGTGTTACAGGAGTTTGGGGACATGTTCACTGGGAAACCAGGGTGCACCCACCTGATGCAGCACCAGGTGGATATAGGACCCCAATGGCCTATTAGGCAGGTCCCTTATAGGGTGCCTGAAAGAGTCAAACAGACTCTGAGGGAGGAAATACAGGAGATGTTGGAATTAAGGGTAATTCAAGAGTCCAACAGTCCCTGGGCCTCCTCAGTGGTGCTGGTGCCAAAGAAGGATGTCAGCACCAGATTCTGTGTGGACTACAGGAAATTAAATAGTCACACAGAGTCAGATGCTTACCCCATGCCTAGGGCGGATGAGGCCCTAGAGCAGCTGGGTGGGGCTAAGTATCTTACAGCTATTGATCTTACCAAGGGTTACTGGCAGGTGCCCTTGACTTCCAGTGCTAAACAGAAGTCAGTCTTTGTAACTCCTTTTGGCTTGTATGAGTTCACAAAGATGCCCTTTGGGATGAAAAATGGCCCAGCAACTTTCCAGAGGCTGGTAGATCATATCTTATCAGGAGCAAGAGGGTTTGCCCTTGCTTACCTAGATGATATTGACATCTACAGCCATTACTGGCAAGAGCACCTTCAACATGTCAGGGAGGTACTGGGCAGACTACAAAGGGCAGGGTTGACCATTAAGCCCAACAAATGTCAGGTGGGTATGGCAGAGGTCTCCTACCTGGGACATAGAGTGGGGAGTGGTAAGATCAGGCCAGAACCTGACAAAGTAGAAGCCATTCAGGCATGGCCTGCACCTGTTATCAAAAAGAATGTAAGGGCATTCTTAGGGACAGCAGGGTACTACAGAAAGTTTGTCCCTAATTATAGTACCATAGTTGCTCCCCTCACAGACCTGAGAAGGAAGAACAGGCCAAATAAGGTAGTGTAGACCCCAGCATGTGAACAGGCATTCCAGGAGCTTAGGGAAGCTTTTGGAGGACCCCCTGTGTTAGCCAGTCCAGATTACAGCAAAGCAGGTGGATGCTGCAAACCATGGGGTAGGGGCTGTACTTAGCCAGATTTCCTCAGAGAGAAAATAGCACCCAGTGGTTTATCTCACTCATAAGCTCCAACCCAAGAAGGAATGCTATGCAGCTGTAGAAAAGGAATGTCTAGCCATAGTGTGGCCGTTGCAGAAACTTCAGCCTTATCTGTATGGAAGAAAATTCACCATACTGACAGATCACAATACCCTAACATGGTTAAACAGAGCCAGCCAGCAAAATGTCAAGTTGCTAAGATGGAGCCTTGGGTTGCAAGCATAGGATGTGTCAGTGCAGCACCATAGTGGACTTAGCAATGCTAACGCAGATGGTCTCTCAAGACAGGGAATGAGGTATGCTCAGATAGACCTAACCCTCTCAAGCAATGTTTCTCAAGAGTCTCTTGAAAAACTAGCTTGAGTTTTCCGGGGGGGGGGGGTGAAGACAGGTGAAGGCTGCAGCCTAGCTAGATAGAATTTTGGAGATAATTCCATCATTTGTAAATATTAATATAAGCCACAGTCTTGTTCTCTTAAATGTGAAAAGACTGTATTAGATGTTGAACTAAAGAAAATGTAACAACAGTGCACTCTGCTGTAAGAAAGCTGATAAGTCACGCATTGTGAAATTCTTTGATCTAAAACTCGGAGCCAAGATGTCTAGCAGGAGGAATTCTGGCTATTGTTGTGAGACCAGAGTTAATTGCTAGAATTTGCATGTATAATTTCTTTTATTTCTCTGGCTTCCTGACCAGCTGCATGATCAAAACGGCTATTAACCTTTGAGTTTCTGTTAGCCTGGGAACCAGAAAGAAATGATGTGATCTGAAATGAATCAGTGGTACTGTGTTATCAATTTAAGGACAGAAAGAATGAGGGCATTGAGCATTTGTCTTGTGAACATCCAACTCACCAGCACTCTGCCTATGTTCTATATGTAAGTTTATTTTAGAACTGTGTTTTCTCTTAGATATAGCTAGGAACTAGGAAGATTAGATTAATTTTTTTTGTACTGATGTCAGAACATTTCTACTGTATTATTTTAAGTATTGCTCTGTGATCTCTGAACTCTTGACTAGCACTGTGTAGTATGAAGTATTGTCTTGTGTTTTTATTATTTATCATTAAATATTTTTAAACCTTTCGGCTGTGGCTGTTTTGTGTAGAGATAATTTAATCTCTATAGAGTACATCACACACACACACACACACACACACACACATATATATATATATATATATATATATATATATATATATCGTGATACTGAACCAAGTAACTTCAAATAAGCCTTGACTGTTCAGTTGCACTTACCATTTGGATAATAATACTGCACAGTAATAATTGGACACCCTTTGTTTAATAATACTGCACAGTAATAATTGGACACCCTTTGTTAATGGCCTTTTTAGTAGCTGATAAATATTAATGGGTGGTGGCAATTGGTACTATCATATAGTCTAGGTAAAAGGGGCACAGCTGGAGAACCTGTGCCAGCCTTCCCCAGGAGTGTCTGTGTGGTTGTATGTAACTCTTATCTCAAAGTGTGTGTGTGTCAGCTACTTGGGCAGGGACATGAAGCACTGGTTGGACAGAGAGGGTGCTGGAGGTTTTAGCTTGCCCACTAGGCTGAGATCTGGACCCTATAGCTGTACCAGTGGCGAGTCTTATTGGAGACCTGGAGAGAAAGGGAGAAACCAGCCCCAGACTGACTGTGATCTCTGTGTGCTCTTAAGGGAAATTGTACTTTACCATGTGTGTATTTATTATCCTTTTCCTATATGGATGCCCCTCACTGGTATTAGTGGTGAGGATTGAGGCTCTTAGATTGCTGGGCCAGTACACAGGCGTCATGCCGGTAGAGAAATAAGAAATGCACTTCTGCATTTCATGAGTGGTAAAGCTGTAGCAAGCCATTTGTTATGGGGGTGCAGATCTTTTTTTTTTTATTTGTCTTCACCTGAAGAGCTCAGGGAGTGGGGTCCCAGATTGAGGACTGGTACCAGGTGCTAGATGAACCATCTACAGCTCTGTGAGTGTTTATTAGTACAAGCTAAAATAATTGTGCTTACATGAGTTTGTTTCGATTTTAATTCTGTTTTAATATAACTATGGTAGTATTAGCATTGTGCTTACATGTATTTGGTTGCATTTCCTTGGAATTTTAGGTCACTTTTACTATAAACTATGGTAGTATTAGCATTGTGGTTACATGAATTTGTTTGTATTTCCTTAGAATTTTAGTTCACTTTTACAATAACTATGGTAGTATTAGCATAGTGGTTACATGAGTTTGTTTGGATTTACTTACAATTTTAGTTCATTTTACTATAACTGTGGTAGTATTAGCATAGTGGTTACATGCGTTTTTTGGATTTCCATACAATTTTAGTTTGCTTTTACAATAACTATGGTAGTATTAGCATAGTGGTTACATGAGTTTGTTTAGATTTTCTTATAATTTTAATTCAGTTTTACTATAACTATGGTAGTATCAGCATTGTGGTTACATCATGAGTTTGTTTGGATTTTAGTTGTTTTACTATAACTGTGGTGGTATCAGCATTGTGGTTACATCATGAGTTTGTTTGCATTCTAGTTTAGTTTTACCATAACTACAAATACCAGCATAGCTGATTTTCACTGCTGCTGTTGATCAGTTTTTAACACAAGAGCAGTTCCATGCAGTTGCTGGGCAGGTTTTCAATTTTTGCAAGAAGTGCTTTAGGTTTATTTCTGTACTGAGATTTTGGGGAATTGAGTTCCATAGTTTTGTGGCATGTACTGAGTGGAGGGAGTCTCCATTGTGATTTTTTTTTTTTGAAAATTAATGATTTATTGATTAGGTTTGCCTAGGAGTGCTGTAGCTCATAAGATTGCTAATTTCTGGATGTTTGGTTTATTTAAGATATTCTGGGTGGTTTTGAATAAGACAGGGTACTTTGGACATCCAACCAGTTTATTTACTGAAATGCAATGATGTATTTTGCTGGGTAGGTTTGCTGTGAATTTTGTGACTCTGTTGTTACATTTTTTGTATTTGATATAGTTACATTTTAAGTGTGGGTTTCGGATAGAGCAGTGATGGTGAACCTATGACACACGTGTCAAAGGTGACACACGCCAAGATGTTTTGGGTGACACTCCAGCGATCACCAACACCAGAGTTACCAAAGACGCTGCTTTTACATTTGTTGCTCATGTGAAGTGCACTGAATTATTTTGCGCCAGGAGCTTTTGACACGCCAGACCCAAAAGGTTCACCATCACTGGGATAAAGCATGTATATGGAATACTTCAGAGTAAGAGTGACTGTGCTGCCTGTAGCTGTGACTGTAGTGTTAAAATTGTTTCATTTTTATATCATGCCAAGGTTATACTTGTTTTTTGCCATTGATTAGTTGATGTGCTACTAGTTATTGGTACATAGTTGATGAGTTGGGTATAACATGAAGAATTCCTGAAATAAATACAGACTAACTGCTTACTTAGGAAAAAGTAATGTTAGGCAATCTACCTTCTTTTATATGAAGCATCAGGTAATAGCCCTACTCCATCTTTGCTCTGAGATACTATCTCTCCTGCATGAGAAATAAATATTAAAAAAAAATGCAGCACTTATAAAATAGCTGAAAGGAATATGACTATATATGCAACCGCTAAAACAAGCATGTCTGCTGCAGAAAACAAAATGTGTCGTGGAGGGGAGGAAAGGAAAGAGGGAGTGGTTTCAAAAGGGAACATGGCAAATGGATGGCTGAGAAGGAAATAGCAAATGAAGAAGCTAGCTGAACAATTCAGAAAGATTGAATAAACAGGTGTAGTTCAGAAGATCAGAATTTTAAAACATCAAAATTCATATTATGGTTGAGACCATATGATTGACATTTTACAGCGTCAAAATGTTTTGACTGAAATTGCAGTAAAGTGAGGACTGGGTAATGTGTCCTTTTACCCACTGTAGTTCGATTTCAGTGTTGTTATATATAATTAGCAGGTGTGTGACGGTGAAGGGTGAATTGTACCACTGTGAAAACATTGTATTGTTTATGGGTTTTCATCTTTTTAAAATGTCAATCATATGGTCTCAACCATATGGATTTCAATATTTTAAAAATCTAATCTTCTAAACTAGATCTGTATAAACTCAGTTCTTTTGCATTTGGCATATTCACATATTTCTATGTGATGACTGGTAGAAAATGTGTAGCAACCCATCCTGTTGCTTTGTTGATGGGTTTGACCTCTCCACTACAGATGTACCCCTTCCTAGTAAAGTAACTGAATTGGTTTCTTCTATTAATCTTGTGATGCCCCACCACTGGATGAGTAATCAAGGAGGCTCAGTCCTCACCACTGGGACCAGTGGGGGACGTACACTGGGAGGAGGACAAGTACTCACACAGTATTTCCAGATGCAGCTCTCTGCATCAAGTGCAATTTCCCTTAGCAGCATACAGAGACCACAGTTAGTTCAGGGTTGCTTTTTCTCTCCTTCTCCAGATCCCCAGTAAGACTCCCCACTGGCACAGCTATAGAGTTGACATCTCAGCTGAGTGGCCAAGCCAAGACCTCCAGCATCCTCTGTATTGAATGTATCCAACCACTGCTTCATTTCCCTGTCCAAGTAGCTGGCACGCACACACACACACACACACACACACACACACACACACGCATGCACACACACACACACACACACACACACACCTGGGAAAGGCTGTCACTGGTTTACTAGCTATGCCCCCTTTTGTCAGGACTATAAGGTAGTTATCACTGCCACCAGCCAACTCCTTATCAGCTACTTTAAGGCCCTTAACAATGGGTACCCTATCTTACTGTGTAATGTTATTGTTAATACAAATGGTAATTTGACCAAAGCAAGGCTATTAGGAGTGGCCTACACAGTGTCACCAAATAAATATGCAAGTACTTTCAGAAATTAAATATCTCTAGACAGATCAGCCACAATGAAATGTTTAAATATGTTTAATAATAAAAGAACAAGAAAATACTTGGTATATATTTTCAGTTATATCAGAGTTCAAAATCACAGGAAATATTTAAAACAACATTGCAGGACAGTCTCAAATAAATAAAGAAAAACATCAAAATTAGGCTTTGCTATATTCCTGACTATATATAACAGAATTACTATACCCTAGTACCCTTACTTAATTACAACAGCAAAGCAGATGTTTAAGTGCTAATGATTAACCCACAGGAAATTGCTGGTGTGTAGATAGAATCTTGAGTAAGTTCAGGATCTTATTTGATCTGTGGGGACTGTTTGGATGACTCTGTCTAGCAACTTGTGAATTTCTAGAGTTGCCTGTTCCCTTTGACCGAGTGAGACGTCCAGAATGGTTTTTATTTTTGGGACAGGGAAGGAAAAGAGTATGGAGTAATCTCTGGAAACGATGCTTTGTACCAACTTGTCTTTTGTTATTGTTAGCCAGGCTTTTGGGTACAAAGATAAGTAGTCCCCGACTGCCTCCAGAGATAGACAGAAGGGCCTCCCTTCAGGAGCACTGAAAGGGCTTACCAAATGATTCCCTGTGGCCCTGATTCTGTGGACCCCCTCTGCCACGTGGTCGGCGTCTTCCATTACCACTCCTTCCTTCTGCCCCTGGGGGAAGAATCACCACGTGTGCCCTGGAAAGCTCTCTGGGATTTTTGAAACCACATTTTCCCACTTCCTTTTTGACCTTTGGGAGGTCTGGTAGGTAGGGAAAAGCAGGCTCCCATGGCAGAGACGGTCTTTCCTTCTTGTTCACACCTGGTTAGTGTGTCCTTGACTTTAGGCCCAAACAGAGATGAGCCATTGAATGGGGCATTCAGAAAGGAAGATTTAAAGGGCTCCGCAAAGTCACACAAGTGCATCCAAGAATGTCTCTTTAGAGAAATTCCTGAACCCGGTGTTCTGCTCACTCCATCCGCTGCATAAGAAATCAGTCTCATGGAGGAGTTGACCACTGAATTTAAGGTAGAGAGCTGTGAGGAAACTTTCTCTGACACCCCTTCAGCTACTGAACCTTGGGGGGTATCTCCTAGCTCCTTCAGGAGATCTCTCTCTAGTCTAGTAAAGTGAGTCAGGTAATTCAGCCATCTAAGAGCAAACATCGCAGATGAAAAAATGTGCTTTCCATATCTGTCCATCATGCGAGACTCCTTGTTTGGTGGATGGACAGAAGAAGACATCTCTGAGAGTTCCTTCTTGGTGGCTGCCGCCACCACCATAACATCTACTGGGGCTCCCTTAGTTAAGAAATTTTTGTCTGATGGTGAAGTGATGAAGTCATTTGGCCTCCAAGGAATGGGTTTCACTGAATCTGGAGACTCCCACTTCTTTTGAGAAACTAAGTCCATAAGTTCGTCGAAAGGCGGAGACACCCAAGTGGAGGAAGAGCAAGATCAAAAAGTCTTCAGGTACACGGACTCCTCTGCTAAAGGGTTGGTGGACTTCTAGCCACCTCTCTGTTTGAGCATTTCTAAGACGTCTCCAAAGGGGAAATCATCAGGAGGTGACCGTGGGGACCTTTGGCTTCATCGAGGTCCATATCCGAAGTGACTGACTCCTTTGGGAAGTTTAAATGCTTCCTCTTGCATAACTTCTTCTGAGGGACCTCTTCAGAGGGGTACTCTGCAGGGGCTTCAGAAGAGTGGGGGGCACCCTGTGGGGCATCCTGAGGCCTAGGATGTCCACATCCCTGTGGATGCAATGGTATAGAGGCAGACACTGGTGCCTTTGGGGAAGAATGTCCAGGGATGAGAGTGGAGCTTCCTGAGGAATCAACACTCTCCTCATCACCTCAAAACCCCCTGCCCCTGATCCAAGGAAACCTCTGGCTCTGAAGAACCGGAGGGAATGCCCAGGACCAAGGAGTATGGCTCCAAGGCTGAGGTAGCAGCTGAGCTCACCAGAGTCGAAGCCCTGAGAGGCAAGTTCGGATCCGACAACTGTCCAATCCAACTCCCCTCCCTGGACCCAACTGGAGAGTATTGGCTCCTAGACTTCTCGAGTTCCGATGGAGCCAAGTTCATTGAATGAATGTTTGGATACAAAGATCCTGTGTTAGGTCTTGGTTCTGACAGTTCCACTAATATCAGCTCCAGACATTCTGGTTCTGAGTTCCAAGGTGAAACTGGAGGAGGACTCGATGCAGAAAGGGATGATTTGGTCGGATCCAAAGCCCTTGGGGTTGGATCCAATAACAACTTGGTAAGCGCTGATGTCCTTAATACCCTCTGCACCACTCAATCCACATCATCGTCGTACAGGCTCCTGGAAGACCAAGTCAAGGGGGCAGGAGATTTGCAAGGCTGGAGCAAAGGTGACCTGAGAGTAGGGGATACCAGTTCCAAGTCAGGAGACTGGCTGCACAACTGAAACTCCACTGGCACAGAAACTGATCGAGCTGAAGATCTCTTCCCAGACTTTTGATGAAGGAGACTAGTCAGACTTAGAAAAACTCAGACCTTCTCGTATTGCTTCCAAGGAGGAGGTTTTCAACAGTCCTCTAAGAATCAACTTATTCTTTCTCTCCAAAAGAGCCCTGTGACTGAAAGAGTGACAGATTGAACAGTACTCCTGGAGATGGACAGCTCCTAAACAGTACACACAAATAGTATACCTATCAGTAAGGGACATTTTTTTGTCCACATTCCTTGCATTTTTTCAACCCAGAGTGTTTTGAATCTTTGGAAGACATTGTAACAACAAGAACAGCTAACAATCAGAATATACGTGTGTGTGTGTGTGTGTGTGTGTGTGTGTGTGTGTGTGTGTATATATATATATATATATTTATATATTATTTTTTTATTTTTAAACAAGAAAAAGAAGTTATATACTCACCATAACATTCCATGTTTGTTGTCCATCTTGCCTTCATTCTTTGCTGGTTGAGTTTGGAACCGAGGATCAGTTCCAACTTGGCCTATACTAAAGCTCAAGAGCTTCCACTGGCTCGAAGCTATACCCTATCCCATCATGCTTAGGGAGATTACTCAGATCTTGATTGCAATTACTAACCAGAATGAGAAGTTATGTACCTACCGTAACGTTCCATGTTAGTTGTCGTCTCGTCTTCTTTCTTGCTGGATGGGTTCGGAGCCAATTCTCGGCTCCGACTCGGCCTATACTAAAGCTCGAGAGCTGATTTTATCGGCTCGAGGTACCCTATATCCCATAATGCTAGGTGCCAATTACCCAGATCTCGTTTGGTAGTTGAAAAAAACCTTAGCAATTCTAGCCCCTAAAAACGGGGGGAGAAGGGGAAGGAAAACCTTCCTAGTGTAACTAAGTGAACTCACAGCTATCCAAAAAGGATAACAAAAAATAGGCTTCAAACTGTGTAAAGTGAAGACCCCCCCAAGAAAAAAAGGGGGATCCTTTCGGTCTGTCCAGGCTAGGGGGATGGCGGGTGGGATGCAGGAAAGAAGGCGAGAAGAAGACAACTAACATGGAACGTTATGGTAGGTACATAACTTCTCAATGTTAAGTTGTCAATCTTGCCTTCATTCTTGCTGGATGGGACCGCGTCCCTAGCACCTTCATCCCGGGTGGCTCATCAGAACAGACTCTTGAGAACGGTGAAACCAAAATTTGCCCTGTTTCTGGAGACCATGTCTAATTTGTAGTGTGAGATAAAAGTACGAGGAGAAGCCCATGTGGCTGCCGCACAAATAGAATCTATTGGCAGTTTAGCTTGAAAGGCTGTTGATGTAGCTAGTGCTCTGGTTGAATGGGCTCTTGGCCTAGAAGGTAATTCTTGATGTCTGAACTTATAGATAAGGGTAATCACAGAGGACAGCCATCTAGAAAGGGTTACTTTGGATACTGGAAGGCCCTTCTTACCTTCCGCATAGGACAGAAATAGTTGTTCAGATTTCCTGGTTTGTTTAGTTCTGTCCAGATAGTAACGGAGTTGGCTATGAACGTCCAGACAATGCAATTTTTGCTCCGCCCTGTTGGAGTAGTTAGGGAAGAAATCTGGGAGATCAATAGTTTGATTTAAATTTGCCGCAGAAGCTACCTTGGGTAAAAAGGACGAGTTAGTCCTGAGAGAGACTCTGTCTTTGTGGAAAACTAGATAAGGGGGACGAATGCAAAGGGCATGAAGTTCTGATACTCTCCTAGCAGATATTATGGTGACTAGGAAGAGAGTTTTCCAAGAGAGCAATTTCAAAGGACAAGAAGCCGCAGGTTCAAAGGGAGGGAGAATAAAGGATGTTAAGACTAAATTTAAGTCCCACTGCGGTGGGGGATCTATGATTGGTGGCTTGAGTAAAAAGATTCCTTTAAGGAAGGCTTTACAAAGCTTATGGGACATGATGCTGGAGTCCAATAAGCCTATGCGAAAGTTTGAAATAGCCCCTAACTGAACTTTGACTGTGGAGGATGAAGAGCCTGAATGAAAAAGTTCGGCTAGGAAATCTAGAACTGACTGAATAGGAGCAGTAAAGGGATCTATATTCCTAGCCCTTGCCCAGAAGGAAAAACGCTTCCACTTACTAGTATAAATCCTTCTGGTAGAGGACTTAAGGGAAGCTATAATAATGTCACGCACAGAACTGGAAATAAGGGGAAGCCTGGCTAGATTTGGAAGTGGAGCAACCAAGCTGTGAGGTTGAGAGATTGAAGGGATTGGTGCAGCTGTCCCGACTGGTGGACCAAAAGATCTGGCACTGGGTCCAGATACCAAGGCTGCTCCAAAAGATAACGATGCAGGAACGCAAACCATATTTGTCGAGGCCAATAAGGGGCAATGAGGATCTTCTTGGCTCTCAGGGTGGTAGCTTTCTGAATCAACTGAGTGATTAATGGAAAGAGGGGGAAAAGCGTATCGAAGTCCCCGAGGCCAATCGTGGACTAGAGTATCTCTGGGGGGATGGCCTGGAAGGGGAAATAGAGTGAAAAAGTCATGGCACTTGTTGTTCTGAGGTGTTGCAAAAAGATCGCAGCAAGGTAGACCCCACTTCTGAAAAATCTCCTCTGTCACTGACTGCTTGAGAGACCACTCGTGTGGCATGAGAATAGCTCTGCTCAACCTGTCCGCTATGATGTTGGACTTCCTGGGGATATGCGTTGTTATCAGAAACCGCTGAGAAGAGATTGCCCACTGCCAAAGTTTGAGTGCCTCTCGACATAGGGGATAGGACTTGGTTCCGCCCTGCTTGTTGATATACCACACTACGGACATATTGTCCGTCTGAATCGCAATCGTCCTGAAGGGAAGAGAGTCTTGGAGGGCTTGCAATGCGAAAAGCACTGCTCTCATCTCCAGGACATTTATGTGCAGGTGGCATTCGAGAGATTGCCATGTGCCCTGGACCATCCTGCCCTGAAAATGCCCCCCCACCCGATCAGGGAGGCGTCCGTTGTGACCGTGGCAACCGGGGGGGAAGGAACAGACGATCTGCCCTGAAGGACTTGAGGGGAGACCATCCACCAGGATAGGTGTTTTTTGCAAGACAGAGTTATTAAGATGTTGTGTGTTAAAAGAAGCTGTTGGAAGGACCACTGGGAGAATAGCATCCACTGAAGGAGCCGCATGTAGAAACGAGCAAGGGGGAGTAGCATGATGGCCGCTGCCATGAGACCTAACACTTTTAGGACAAACCTGTCTGGATCCTCTTGCTCTGAAGGAGGATGTGCACACGATTCCGAATATCTAAAACTCTTTGGTCTGTTAACTTTGCTGAGAGCTGTACGGTGTCCAAAGTGGCACCTATGAAAGTAATAAACTGACAAGGTGACAAGGCAGACTTTTCGAAATTTATGGAGATACCTAGCCCTTTGCAAGTCTGAATGGTGTAATCTCTGGCAAGAAGAAGCTGATGCCTGGTGGTGGCAGTAAGGAGCCAGTCGTCTAGATATGGAAACACCTGGAATCCTTGACGTCTCAGGTGAGCCGTAACCACTGTCATGCATTTGGTGAACACTCAGGGGGGCTGTAGTGAGACCAAAGGGCAGGGCCCTGAACTGATAGTGACTGGTCCCCTAGCCGGAAGCGGAGAAACCTTCTGGAGTTCCTGTGCATCTTGATGTGATAGTACGCATCCTGAAGGTCCACTGAGCACATCCAATTGCCCTGGCCCAGAAAGGGTAGAATGGACTGTAGCGTGACCATCCAGAACTTTGTTCTTTTCACAGACTTGTTTAGTCTGCTGAGATCCAATATTGGCCTCCAGTCCCCTGCTTTTTTTTGGTACCAAAAAGAACTTTGAGTAGATTCCGGATCCTAGCTGGTCTGCTGGGATTGGCTGGATGGCTCTTTTTGTTAGCAGTTTTGATATTTCTAGTACTGCTTGGTCCCTTAGACTGGGTGGAACGTCTGGGAGGGGTCCTTTTGGCTGAGTTGGGGTGTGGATAAAAGGGATTTTGTAACCCTCGGATATAATTGACTGCACCCATTTGTCTTGTGTGAGAGAAAGCCAGGCTTTTGGGTACAGCGATAATCTTCCCCCGACTGCCTCTGAAGGTGGACAGTCGGGCAGCTTCTCAGGGATG